>NC_048316.1:4767778-4874020 GCF_013100865.1 Trachemys scripta elegans | reverse complement strand
GCGCGCCCGGCTCCTGGACCCCGGCCCGGCACCGCGACTCCGGCTCCCGGCCCGGCACCGTGCCCCTTGCCCCGCGATCCCGGCCCGGCACTGCATCGGCCCCGCCCCCGCACTCCCGGCTCCAGCCGAGCACGGCCGGCCCCGGCACGGCCCCGCAGCGCCGACCCCAGCCCCAGAGGCCCCAGCCGAGCACTGCCAAGCCCTCCCTATTTTCCCGGACATGTCCGGCTTTTTGGGATTTCCCCCCGGACGGGGATTTGAGCCCCAAAAAGCCGGACATGTCCGGGAAAATCCGGACGTATGGTAACCCTAGGCTAGAGCCGCCTCTGATTGTCTCATGGCGTCCTTGGCCTGCACCATCTTTCTGTCCATCTCCATGGGTTGGGGCTCAACTGACGTGTCCAGTGGCAGCTCCGTGGGGCAGGGACCATCTGTGTGTTCTGTGTCTGTACAGCACCTAGCACGGGGTTGGGGGCTGGGCCATGACTAGGCTACAAGGCGCTACGTTAACACACAGCATAATAAACCCCAGAAGAAGGTGGTGGGGGGAGCAAAATGGTGGAGATGTTTCCTTTTTTTGTGCCTCCTCTGGGTGCTATTCCCTGGGCACAACTGGCGTTAGGAATCAGGGGTTATAGTGGGCAGAGCAGAGATGCTGAAATCTGCACAGGCTGCCCATTTCCAGATGTCCCCAGCCTTTGCTACAACCAATGCAAATGTCTCTCCTGTGATAATCACCATCCCCGATGGGGAGACTGAGGAGGACTGGCTAAGGGAGTTGCCCAAGGCCGCAGAGGGTGGCAATGTCAGGGCCATTATTAGCACAGTCAGAATGACAGGAGCATGTGGGTGGCTTCATTAATACTAAGAAATTCTAAAAAAAGTTCTACGTTCTCGCAGTGGGCCAGACGGCAACATCCTTTGTCAGCCACTCTTCCTCCCCTCCCCAATCATGATCTGGCCGAGGTGGGGAGAGCAGGGGCTACTCACCTGATAGAGTGCTGCAAGCTGGTGGATGGGGAGAGGGGAGGGAGTAGGAGTTCGGGCTGCACCCTCCCCATTTGCTAGCTAGAATAGTTGGCTGGATGGGGAATAGGTCCAAGAAAAGGAGTGAAGTGATTTTCTCCTTCCTCCCAGCACAAGGGAGGAAGTGGGTGTTTGAGACACAGTTTGTTCTCTGCTCTACTCTGCTCCTGGGGTGGGGTAGCTCCATGCTGCCCTTCACGGCACATTGCAAAGGCACAATCTGCTGCTGAGCAAGAATCAACAGGGCACTGCTGTAGGCGTTTGACAGGGGCATTGTTACCCGGTCCTTGCTTGTTACATTGCTTTGGGCTGTGTCTGACACTGACACATGGATGCCTACCCAGTTATCTGAGTCTGTGTGGGTGATGGGTGCGTGCACAGGGTTTCAGCTCGCATGCCTCAAGCTGTACACTAGATAAAACGTTCACCTTTCGTTATCTGGTTTTGAGACGGGCTCAGGCGCAAATCTGGATTGCAACTTTGTCTTTGGTTTGCATTTATCCATTGCACTGAAGCGCCTTCTTGCAGTGCTCCTGAAGAACACGGTCTCAAAGCCACCAACCAAGGAAGCCACAAGTACAACATTGGACTTTGTTGTAGTGTGTGCAGCGTGTTTTGCACTCCCTGTGAAGTATGCAAGTTTCCTGTGCATATGAGGGGTCGGCATGGACTTTTGAAGTAATGCAAACCCACGGTGCACATATGAGCACCTTTTGCAGCCTGTACGCAGTTTCAGAGCATAATATTGTGTCTATGGGGAAATCAGGCTTAGGAGACCAACTTAAATCACTCAAATTAAATTAATGGAGATATCCTATCTCCTAGAACTGGAAGGGACCTTGAAAGGTCATTGAGTCCAGCCCCCTGCGTTCACTAGCAGGACCAAGTACTAATTTTGCCTGAGATTCTTAAGTGGCCCCCTCAAGGGCTGAACTCACAACCCTGGGTTTAGCAGACCAGTGCTCAAACCACTGAGCTATCCCTCCCCCCCTGTTTAGAAAACCATCTCCAAACACCAATTCTCTTCTGGGGTAAGAGTTAGCAGTGAGAGTCCGACCTCTGGAAATGTAGCTCTTTATTCAGACCTTTTGAGGTTACTTCCCTTGTATTGTTTATATTGCAGTAGCCCCGAAAGCCCCACTGAGATCAGGAGCCTGCTGTGCTAGGCACTGTACAAACACATACTAAGAGGCTGTCCCTGACAAAGAGCTAGTCTAAGGGCATGTCTTCACTAGCAATGTTAAAGCGCTGTGTAGTCGTGGAACCAGTGCTGGGATAGAGCTCTCCCAGCGCTGTAAAAAAACCAGCCCCAGGAGGGGAGTAGCTACCAGAGTTGGGAGCCGGGCTCCCAGCGCTGGAGCACTGTCTACACTGCTACTTTACAGCACTGAAACTTGCAGCACTCGGGTGTGTTTTTTCACACCGCTGAGCGAGAAAGTGGCAGCGCTGTAAAGTGGCAGTGTAGACAAGGCCTAAATAGAAAAGACAGACAAAATGTAAGAGAACATGATCCAATTGCCAGAGTGAGAGAGAGAGAGAGAGAGTATTCTCATCCCCGCTTTACAGACGGCACAGAGAGATTAGGTGACTTGGGCAAGGTCACACACTATCTGTGGCACAGCTGGGGATAGAAGAACCTAGATTCATGGATGCCATGGCCAGAGAAGGGACCGTTCTGAGCATCTAGTCTGTCCTCTTGTATAACAAGCCAGAGAACTTCCCAAACTAATTCCTTGCACCGATCTTTTAGAACAACATCCAATTTTGAGTTAAAAATGGCCAGTGATGGAGAATCCACCATGACCCTCGATAAATTGTTCCAATGGCTAATTACTCTCATTGTTAACAATTTACACCGTTTTTTTCCAGTCTGACTTTGTCTAGCTTCAGCAGGGCAGTCCTTAGACATACGCAGCATATGCGGCTGCATAGGGCACCCGAAAATTTGGGGCACCATTCCTCTCGCTGACCGCGGCTGGAATCTTCTCTTCTCCGGCCCCGCCCCCACGCTGGGCCGGCAGGTTTCTCCCCGCCCCCAACCCTGCCCCCTCCCTCCCTCCCTCCTCAGCCAGCCAGCTGAGAACTCCAGTGTCCGGCTCTGCTGCCCTGGGGAGCCCAGAGCGGCGCGACCGGTAACTGGCAGTGCGGCGGCCTGACCCACCGCCGCCCGGAGCGGAGTCCCTCCCTGGACCCCGCCTTCCTGCGCCGCTCGGTCTCCGGTGGGGCCAAGCCCGGGTCAGGACAGGAGGAGCGAAACTTCCACGTGAGTCAGTGGGGCGGGGGGGGGGAATAGAGGAAGGGGGACTTAAAGTGACAGTGCGCTCACTGTCTCTCACATTTCCCTAACACGCACCCACACACTGTCTCTCACACCCACATACACTCTGCCTCTCACGAGTCACAGTTCCCCAATACAGATTGTCACACACACACAGAGTCTCACACTCCCCAACACACACTCTGTCACACAGTCACACACACACACACTGGCGCTCTCTCTGTCTCTCTCACATGCACTGGCTCGCTCTCTCACACACATACACACACACACTCTGTCACGCACACACACACACACTTGTATTATTGTTGTTGTTATTACTGCTTGGTACTTCCTGTCAATATGCTCCTGGTGAAACAGGAATGGTTAGGGGTTGCAGGAGGGCTGTGGGCTCTGGCAAGATGCAGCCCCCATGTGACAGCGCAAAGCCGGCCTTGAGCCACTGCCGCAGTATCTGCTGCGTACAAAGCTCGGGGTGTGTCAGCAATGGCTGGGGTCAGCGGCGCCGGCTGGGAACCATTCAGTGGAGCATAGGGTCACCAGTTTAATAATACTGCGTAGGGCCCCATAAATCCTAAGGACGGCCCTGAGCTTCATCTTCCAGCCAGTGGCTCATGTTATACCTTTCTCTGCTAGGTTGACGAGCCCATTATTAAATATTTTGTTCCCCGGGCAGGTACGTATAGACTGTAGGCAAGTTACCACTGAACCTCCTTTCTGTTAAGCTGAATAGATAGACTAAAGGAGCTCAATCACTATTAGGCTTGTTTTCTAATCCTTTCATCATTCTCGTGGCCCTTCTCTTAACCTTCTCCAGGTTACCAACATCCCTGAATTGTGGGCACCACAACTGGACACACTATTCCAGCAGCAGTCACACCAGTGCCAGATACAGAGGTAAAATAACCTCTCTACTCCTATTCCAGATTCCCCTGTTTATACATCCAAGGATCGCATTATCTCTTCTGACCACAGTATTGTACTAGGAGCTCATGTTCAGCTGATTATCCACCACGACCCCCAAATCTCTCTCCAAGTCACGGCTTTCCAGGAGAGAGGCCCCCACTGTGTAAGTATTGCCTACGTCCTTTGTTCCTAGATGTATCCATTCCCATTTAGCCCACCCGCCATTCCCTCGGATTCCAATAGGCTCACACCTCACCAATTAGACACACTGCAGAATAATCCCAGTGACAAATTTCCCCCCAGCCAAGGTTCACTGGCTCTGTGGGTGCCTGTGGTCAGGAGGTGTCAGGAGGATATTTGTAAGTTCCTACACCCTCGTGCTCTCCGCCGTCTGGGTTTTGTCTCAGAACTGGCTGCTGTCCTCTGGGGATTGCAAATTCAAGGCTGATTTATTCACAGCTGTTAAAACCTCTAGTGAAAGTTGGGTTTTTGTCACAACGAATCTATCCATTCTGAGTGCACTTTTCAGGCCATCGCACGAGGCAGGCTGGTCCCTTTCCAGGAACATAGAAAGAGCTGGAGTGTCCTGACGGTTTTATGGCCTGCAGCATGCAGGGGGTCAGACCAGATGATCATAATGGTCCCTTCTGACCTTAAAGTCTATGAGTCTATGAGTCTATGAGTCATTCAGGCTCCGTTCTCCGGTGGCAGGCAGCACGCTCCAGTTCTTCACAGGTTCCTGGCTGTTTGCTGGCTAACTTAGCTGCTGACTAAGCACTAAACTGGCCAATCTGTTGAATCTTATCAGCTCATCGGCAGTTCTCAGAATGTAGCAATGTAACTGACTCCTTCCTCTGTGGCCTGACAGCCCTGCCCTGTCTAATCCACTCTGAGGGCATGTCTATAGCGCCATTCAAACCCTGCAGCTGGAAGCCGGAGTAACTTACAGCAACCCTGAGACTGCTCTACTGTAAGGCAGAGATCAGGTTAGTGATCAGATGGAGTGCCACGGAGATGAACAGTGGCATGAAAGCTGGCATCATTTGCAGCTTGGTTGCCATGGAGGACAAAGAGGAACCCACCCCATTATCCAGACACTGCTGCTCAGTCTGCACATCCCACCTAGCCTCAGCATGGGGTGCACTTTAACCAGACAGTCCTCTTGCCTTCCCAAGGGCCACTGATAGCCCCCCATGGGAGAAAACAGTGGTGGGTTTCCTGTCTGAAAACAACCTAAATTAGTGATCAGTGCTGGCCACAAGCAAAGGGGATTCTAGCTGTGAATCCCCTTGGCAACAGGATAACATCAGCATGCAATGTGATCGCATCTCTGGCTGCCTAGCCTTGGCAGATCAATGCAAGCTGAAATCTGTCCAGGGACAGGGCTACACAAGCGTGGGTCTGCTCTGTCTGTACAAGCACACCTGAGCTGGCAGCTTTTATTTGTAGCAGTGTGGCGCTTATTCCCCTGGCTCACACCTCACAGGTTCACTGCACAAAAGGGAGGCAGTGATGGGTGGAAAGCTGAGGCAGCTACACTACCAAGAAACAACCTATATCAATGCTCTGCCCGGAATTGATTCACATTTAATGACCCATAATCCCCACCCACAGTTACTTGAAACCCCCCAGTTCTCTCATCCTGAAAAGAAAACTGAAAATGATGGAGACATTCATGAGCCTCAACTTCCCCTTTAAACATAAAGGGTGTTTTCACTCATAGCCCACTGATTCTGACAGCCTTAGTGATCAGAATCCACTTCAGTCTGTGTCTACACTTGCAGAGTTTTTGCGCTGTCAGTTTCACGGATGATAGGGAACTGGAGAAAGAAAAGCGCCGGTTTGTGTAGTCACTCACTTCCACAGGCGTCAGAGAGAGTTTACATTTGCAGCACTTCCATTCCCATAAGAGCAGCGCACTGAGGGCAGTTGTCCCACAGTGCTGCTCTCTCCAATTTGATAATAGGCCTTGTGGGAAGGGGTGGGGGGTGATCGTGGGGCATCCTGGGTGCCTGCACAGCCTCCTCTCCCCAAACACTGATCAGGTCCAGTAGCTCAGCATTGCTCCAGGCAGGGGATCCTTTGCTCCGTGGAGCAGGCAGTGTCACCTGGCCGGATGAGAAGTGAGCACTTGCCAAGAAAACAGGAAGGGGAGTTTCTAAGTTCCCAGGGCTTTACAGGGGGAGGAGTGGATGTCTGTTTACCTGGCATCAGAGCAGCAGAGCTGCTGGCCAGAGTGATCACCTAGGCACTGGGGGATATCCCGGGGAGGCTAAAAGCTCTGTAAACAGGAAGAACATGTCTTCACTTGCACATCACCGCAAAAGCATCACCAGTAAGAGCTGTACTATGCCTCTCGTGGAGATGGTTTCATTGGCAAGTGTAGACGCTCCCACGTTTTTTGCGCAAAAAAGGGACTTTTTCCACTTTAAATGGCAAATGTGGACATGCCCTGAGTAAGGAAGGACACAAAATTCACTCCTTGAACCATCCCTTTCCTCAGGGCTGTCAGTTACTTACCTTGTAACTAGATATTAAACAAACAGCAATGGCTGGACTTTGGAGTCTGAGCACTGAAAAGAATCCACAAATTACCTGACACTCCCAGCTTGATGGGTTGTTTATCTGCGTTTAAAGAACATAAAGAGAAGTATAAACCTCTCTGTGGCACTCTGAGATTACAGCATTCTGGGCAAGAAGGGTTTTACCAAAGAATTCCTAGGTTCTTTCTTGCCAACCTCCAACCCAGACCACCAGCTCTGCTAAACTGTAGCTTGATTGGCAGGTTCTGTCGGTTGACACAGATTCCCTTGCACCCTCGGAGTCTATCACCTCAATAAGGTGCTTGTATGGCAGGAGCTAGTAGAATGGGGGAGCGTAGGGTAAAGCTGTGTTTGTACCTAGCTAGAAGAGCAGATCTTCAGCCACTGAGGAGCTGCCTTATCTGCAATTTTGATTCAACACAGCAATAAATAAATGAAGGCAAGCCTGCCTCAGCTAACCTGTCTCAGATTACTACTCCCTGTCCACAGGTTCTGTTACCTCACTGTCCAGTAAGGGAGGTTTGTATTTTTGCAGTACAAGGCCAGTAAAGAACAATGCCTCTGGGCAGCCGATCTCAGACAGGAAAAAGGGGGGAGTCGGGCAGAGCAAGATTTAGCAATAGAAAACTTCCTCTGTGCACGACCGGCAGTTGATTTGGAGTGGGGGGGAGGAAAGCTACGTAGAGTACGAAAGTCACGGCGAAGGTGTGAGTCAAGGCAATGGCAGGATAGTTAATAAAGCCCCAGTGTAACCATGCTTGTGATCAGGGACCTCTGTGCGCTGAGCATATGGTGTAAGGAGTCAGCCAAGACAGTGGGAACCTGGAACTCCAGAGCTCTGTTTCCAGCTCACACACTGACCTTGGGCAAATCACTTTGTCTCTCCATGCCTCAGTTTCCCTCTCTGTAAGATGAGGATCATGATGTTGAGTCACTTCCTGGGGACACTGTAAGAATTAGTGAGTGAGTGAGTGAAAATCTGTAGGATGACAGACACACCAGTTGTGGCTTGGGGGTCCTAGGTTCTCCATCCTGCTTTAGTAGTAGGTTGTTGCAGGTTTTACCCTGCTCTGTTGTTTTTCCAATGGTGCTCTCCATTTTCTTCACTTCTAGTCCTTTGGGGGCAGGGCTGGATTAAGGCATAAGTAACTAAGCTACAGTTTAGAGCCTCGCAATATGAGGGGCCTCTAAAAAAGAAAAAACTGACTCCATTTCAAATGCTATCAAAATCTGTTGATAAAGTAGATGTGGGAAAAAAGATTTTTGTTCAGATAGGGAGGGAGGGAATGAAAATCTGTAGTCATTTATAAAGCGCCCAGCTACAATGACAGACACATCTGTTGTGGCTTGGGGGCAGTAGGCTGATGCAGGTTTTATCCTGCTCTCCATTTTCTTCACCTCTGGTTCTTTGGGGGACACGCTGGTGAAGAGAGGTAATGGAGGACAGGACGACACCCGCTTGTTAGGCGATGTGCAGCCCACATGCCTGGGAGGAGCTCCCCATAAACACCCATAAAGTTACCTCACTATCCATCTTCAAATCCCGTCTCAAAATTCCCCTTCACCATGGCGCCTACAAAAATCTTGACAGTGGTTAGGCGGCTGGTGTGGTGAGACCACAGCCCATCATGCTGACCAATATTGTCTCAGTGTTTCCTTTTGCGCCTCCATTTGTCCATCTGTCTCGATCTGTTGTCTCTTGTCTTCTGCCTAGATTAGGGGTGGGCAATCTACCGCCCGCCGGCTGTTTTAATCCGGCCCACGAGCTCCCAATGGGGAGTGGGGTCTGAGGCTTGCCCTGCTCCGGTGCTCCAGCCGGAGAGCAGGGTCGGGGGCCACTCCACATGGCTCCCGGAAGCAGCAGCATGCCCCCCCCTCTGGCGCTCCAGCTGGGGAGCAGGGTCGGGGGCTGTCCATGCGGCTCCCAGAAGCAGCGAAATGGCCCTCCTCCGGCTCCTACACGTGGGGCAGCCAGGGGACTCCACTCTGCATGCTGCCCCCGCCCCAAGCGCCGCCCCCGAAGCTCTCATTCGCCGGGAACTGCGGCCAAAGGGAGCTGCAAGGGTGGTGCCTGCGGATGGGGCAGCGTGCAGAGCCACCTTGCCACATCTTTGCATAGGAGCCGGAGAAGGGATATGCTGTTGCTTCCAGGAGCCACTTGAGGTAAGCGCCGCCTGGAGCCTGTATCCCTGAGCCTCCCCCCGTGCCCCAACCCCCTGCTCTAGCCCTGATTCCCCCTCCCACCCTCCAAACCCTTTGATGCCAGACTGGAGCACCCTCTTGCACCCCAAACCTCTCATCCCCAGCCCCACCCCAGAGCCTACACCCCCAGCCGGAGCCCTCACCCAACCCCTGCCCCAGCCCTGATCCCCCTTCTGTCTTCTGAACCCCTCGGTCCCAGCCTGGAGCACCCTCCTACACCCCAAACTCCTCATCCCCAGCTGGAGCCCTCACCCCCGCCTTGCACCCCAGCCTGGAGCCCCTTCCTGCACCCTGAACTCCTCATTTCTGGCCCCACCCCGGAGCCCGCACCCCCAACCACAGCCCTCACCCCCTCCTGCACCCCAGTCCCAATTTTGTGAGCATTCATGGCCCGCCATATAATTTCTATGCCCAGATGTGGCCCTTGGGCCAAAAAGTTTGCCCACCCCTGGCCTAGATTGTAGATTCTTTGGGATGGGAACCATCTTTTGGTTCTGTGCGTGTGCAGTGCCCAGCAAAAATGTGCCCTGGTCCATGACTGACACTCCTAGGTGATCCCACAACACAGATAATAAATAATAATCAGTGATGTGGTCTATGGGCCAGTGACTTGTTGCCCTGGGCCTTGTGTAGCATCCACACCAGTGACTGCAAAAGTCACAAGGCCAAGGAGAATCAGCCCCTCTGTGTTTCAGGAAAGATGAACGTCATCCACTGCATAATTCCCCCTATTCGAATGTGTCTGCTCCTACCAGAGATAATCTTCACGGGGGGATATATAGGGATAGCATAGAGAGAGTCTGCAGCCAGCTAGCTGGAACAGGGACACAAAATAAGGAGGTGAAGCAGCATTAAAGATTTGTCCAGTTGTGGGTGGAGTCCTGGGGAAAAAAACCCCTCAGAGTATTTGATGCTAACAGGGGTGCCTTGTGTGAATGACTCCATCTGCCCCAGTTGTGGAAAACTAGGAAAGTACCCTAACAAATGCTCACATGGCCCTGCTCACATGTCCAGTGTGACAAGCGCAGCAAAAAAGGAAATGAATCTCTCTGCAGCTATCAAAAATGACAAGGAAGCTCTTGTTGCTTGTAACCGTGGGTGGGAGATCAGCTGCTCATGAGGGAACAAGTCACATACATAGGTCCGGCTCCAGGCACCAGCGAAGGAAGCAGGTGCTTGGGGCGGCCAATGGAAAGGGGCGGCGCATCCGTGTCTTCGGCAGCAGGTCCCTCAGTCCCTCTCTTCCTCTTTGAGCTGCCGCCGAAGAGGAAGAGAGGGAGCAAAGGACCCGCTGCCAAATTGCTGCAGAAGAATGAAGCGGCGCGATTGAGCTGCTGCTGAAGTGCCACCGATCGGCTTTATCTTTTTTTTTTTTTTTTCTGCGTCGCCGCTTGGGGCGGCAAAAAAGCTGGAGCCGGCCCTGCACATACACCAGTTCAGACTTTATGGCGCAGATGTTCTGCTAGTGCAAACTGATGAGCACCATTCACTTCTGTGGAACTAAGCTGATTTATACCAGCAGAGAATCTGACCTTATATCTGCCCATTTAATACAACAGTTATGTCAGAGCAGGGGCATTTTGTATTTTACTTCCCAGTGTAACTGAAAGCACAGGCTAAATTTGCTTTTTTCACCTTTTAACACTTTCAGATGCACCCTACACTATTCCTGTTTTCTTTTCCTCGCTTATAACGTAACATGAAAAAGATACCAGCAGTTACTTACAGTAGAACGATTTGCTTCATAGCAGGTTGGTGGGGTATATTTTACCTTCGCACACGGTTTCTTACTGCTTGTTCCAATTTTGCATTAGGCCTGTCTGCATCTGAAAATTAGATGGATCTAACGTCAGAGGTGAAAGTAAGCCGGTATGGTCAGGTACAGCACACCGGCAAGAGCCAGTACGCCGTGCCGGACTGCACCGGCTTCCGTGGCGGGGATTTAAAGGGCTCTGGGCTCCCCGCTGTGGCGGGGAGCCCAGAACCCTTTAAATGCTGCCCGCAGCTCTGGCGGCCAGCTGGGGCCGGGATTTAAAGGGCTCGGAGCTCCCGCTGCAGCGGGGAGCCCAGAGCCCTTTGAATCCCGCCCGCAGCTCCGGCAGCCGGAGCTGTGGTGGGGATTTAAAGGGCCCGGAGCTCCGCGGCGGCCAGAGCCCCGGTCCCTTTATTTTGCCCCTGAGCTCCGGGGGCTCCCAGCCACCTCTGCAGCTGGGAGCCCCGGGTTGATTTAAAGGCCCGGGGGCTCACAGCCTCAGCCGGTGCCCTAGAGCCTTTAAATCTTGAGAGGCCCCGCCTCTTCCGGTTGAGGCACCGCCTCTTCCGGACAAGGTCACACCCCCTCAGGACTCCGGCAGTACCGGTAAGTCCTGTAAGTTACTTTCACCCATGTCTAACGTCATCGCTCACATCTGTAAAAATGTTGTGCTGTGTGACATAGTTAAGTTGATCTAACCCCCCACTGTAGATGCAGCAAGGTCAATGGAATAATTCTACCATTGACCTAGATGCCACCTCTCAGAGAGATGGTTAATGATACTGATGGAAACCCCCCTTCTGTCGATGTAGGATGCAGCTACACACTAGCACGGTAGCTGAGCTGCTGTAACCACAGTAGTGTAGCCAGACCCTCAGTTCACATGTCACTAGTAGCACTGACAGCATGTGACAAGGTTACATTGTGGGTAGAGCAGAGAACTATGAATCAGGACTATTGGGTTCTCTTCTTGGTGCTGCCCCTTCCTGAGTGACTTTTGGACAAGTTATTTCATCGTGTTGTGTCTCCAGTTTCCATCTCCCTGTACAAGGAAGAGAACTGCCTTCAGTACCTTACAGGGGTCTGCTTGTGAAAACTAAATTTTGAAAAAGTGCTTTGAGATCCTTAGAGAAAAGTACCATGTTATAAAACCAAGTCAGGAGGGCAATACCCAAGAGAAAGTGGACGCCACCTGGGAATAATCTCTGCTGTCCACACAGACTTGCACTTCAATTAATGGTGTCTACTCAAATTCAGCCTCAGTGCTAAGCGCAAGAAAAATATTTTCATGATTTTCTGTTATTTTTAAGATGCATCAGAAAGTTGTTAGTACACAACGAGATCTTTCGTTCCCCTGAGTGTTCAAGGAGGAGTGAAATGTTTCTACAATTTATTTTTAATCCCAATAAAAATTCACCTACACTTTTTGTAACCACGAACATCAAAGCAGGAACAACCTGAGAGTGAAACTGACTAAAATCACTAAAAACAAGAGTGTTGCAGGCTGCTCCTTGGGCATGCTGACAGAGACGCAAACAACCCACAAAGAGCTTAATACAGTTCTGACTGGACTTCATCTGTTCCCTCTCAGGCCACGTCTACACGTACAGCACTGCAGCTGTACCAATGCGCTGCAGTGCGTCTGGTGAAGATGTTCTATGCCGATGTGATGCTGTGTATAAGAACGGTGACCATTTATATCACTGTTACCACTGTCACAATTTCCATAGATCTTATACAGTTTGTATCATGTAAGGTGTCAGTGGAAAAGTTGCTTCAAAAACTTCAAAAACAAACTTCAAAGAGAAACTGCAGAGCTACAATTCATTTGCAAACTTAACACCATCAATTTGGGCTTGAACAGAGACTGGGAGTGGCTGGCTCACGACAAAAGCAATTTTCCCTCTCTTGGCATTGACACCTCCTCATCAGTTATTGGGAGTGGACCATGTCCACCCTGACTGAATTGGCCTGGTCCTCACTGGTTCTCCACTTGTAAGGTAACTCTCCTCTCTTCATGTATCAGTATAATAATGCCTGTTCTGTAAATTTCACTCCATGCATCTGAAGAAGTGGGTTTTCATCTACGAAAGCTTATGCCCAAATAAATCTGTTAGTCTTTAAGGTGATACTGGACTCCTCGTTGTTTTTGTGGATACAGACTAACATGGCTACCCCTCTGATAAGTGGAAAAGTTCTGATTTGCTAAGTATGATTATCTGTTTATAGGCATGTATCACTTTGTATCTGAAGTTATGAATATTGGCTGTGTACTTGGATCTTACACACGTGTTGTGTTCCTGGGTGACAACCCCCCCCCCCCACGATAGAATTTACATCAAGGCTACACAGCTACGGGTGGATGGCCCATCAAGGACACTCAGCCCTCACAACGGGCCATTGAAGAAACTCATCCCCTCCAGATAGTTCTTCCTGAGGATGCTTCAGACAGGAAAGGGCCAGTGGTCACCCCCGGTGAGTCAGCAAACTGTGTAAGGACATGTGATATGCGACTCTGGACTCCAGCTTGGGTCAGTAACTTTCCACAAACGGGCTCTGGGCTTTGTTTGTGACGGTACAATTCCAAGCACGTGGCAGAGGATATAAAAGACCCCTGAGTCATCTCCATTTTGTCTTCGTTTCCTGCTTCATTTCTCGGGACTGGATTTCTAACAAGGAAGCTCTGAAGAAGGATTGATGACCCCCAATCTCTTTCGGTGATTCCAGAGATTCTTTTGCAAACCAGCAGTTTATTCCATCTCTGCTGGAAAGTCCTGATAGAAGGACTTTGCAATCACTTGTGGGTATATAGTTCCTTAACCATTTGTAACTCTATTCTTTTCTTTTATTAATAAATCTTTCAATAGTTTACTAAGGATTGACTGACAGTGTGATATTTGGGTAAAATCTAAGTTTTGTATTGACCTGAGGGGTATATGTCTGATCCTCTGGGATTAGTAAAAACCTCACATATAATGAATTAGGTTTTCTCCGTATTAGACCTGTTTATCTGGCTGGGAGCCAAGGGCTGGAAGGTCTAAGGGGGACTGTATTTGGCTTCTGGTTAACCAGAGTGGTACTGCAGAAGCTATTTGTGTCACTGGCTTGGTGAATCTAATTATAGAAATAACCGCCGGCTTGGGGATTGTCTGTCCTATTTCTTGCTGTCTGCCCTGAGTGTGGCATTTTCAGGCTTGTCCCAGTTCTCCCAACGTTCTCCCGTTGGCATAATAAAACCACCTCCGCGAGCGGCAGAAGCTACATGTCCCGCCGACATAGTGCTGTGCACACGAGTGCTTATGTCAGTGTAACTTATGTCGCTCAGGGGGGTGGTTTATTCACATCCCTGAGCAACACAAATTCTGTCTACATTACAACCTAAGTCTTCCCTGCTCCACACCTGCTCCTCTTCTCTTCTCCTACCTGCCCTGTCTCCCTCACCCCCCTCCCTTTTCTTTCCATTTAACCAACCCTCCTTCCCCTCCCCCGCAAGAAATTTAGAAGAACATGCTGATTGCTGCTGAGATGCTTTGGGGTTCACGCAGGCCAGCAAGGGGTTCAGTCAACATCTGCCTTGTAATTCTGGGTGTCTTGTGGCTGTTCAGCTTTGGGTCAGCAGCACTCTGACCCCAACACCCTGCCAGCACCCCCTGCCACGGCGTTGGTTTTTGCAGTGTAGATGTAGCCTGTGGCTAGGAGTGCTTTAGCGGTGTAGATATACCGGCACAGCACTCCTGATGGGGAGACAACTTCTACTGGCAACACTGTGATTTTACCTGTGCGCTTATTCCCAATCCCACCCCCGGAAAACAAGCTGTACTGGCAAATGCTGTTCTGCCTCTATACCTGCATCTGTACTGGGGGCTTTGCTGGTCAGAGATCACCCCACACCCTGACCGACATAGCTAGACCGGCAGGAATCTCTCAGCTAGACCTGGCTCTAGCGTTTGCCACGCTGACCTGGGGCAGAGACACCCAGAATAAGAGAGGGTTATAACACGACAGAGCTGTGTCTTCACTGGGGAAAAACAGGTATGTTTTTATATGGAGAGAATTATCTGGCTTTAAAATCCCATTGTAGCCATGGCACAGGTAGTTTTTACCTCTATGTGACCCCTCCAGGGTCAACACTATATGCCCACTATACCCTGGATTTACCTTAAGTGTCTCTCTCCCTGTAACAATATAACCCTAAAGACCAGCCTACTAGGAAAGTCCCTGCCTGCTTGCAAATTTCACTTTCACTTTCAGTGAATGTCGAGCTGGTGTAGGTTCCGAGCTGGTCTCTTGGCTGCTGTTGCGGGGCCGTTGGGCCTGGATTAGAACCTGAACCGGACCAGGACTTTGGGCTTGTGTCCTGCTAGCGGGCTGGGAGGTCCCGGAGAAGGGCGCGGGGGATCCATGGGGCGGACACCCCAGGACAGGGCGGGGCACCAGGCTCGCTAAGGCCCACAGCTTGTCACTGATCGGGACCTGGAGGCCGCGCTGAGCTGTAGCGGGCAGAGACTCAATGCCCAGCCGGGGGCAGAAGCAGACACACTGCGGTCTGTTCTCAGGACCATGCTCTGGGTAAGTGGATCACAAAAGTTCATGAAATAAAATGGAGCCAACAGATCGGCCCTGCCCAGCAAACCCAGCAGAGAGACTGGGAGGTTTGGGGGTGAATATGTGGCGGTGGCGGTGGGGAAGGGATTGTGGGAATCTATTGTGACTAATAAGAAGATCCCAGGAAGCCGAATATTTTACATATATCCGTTTTACTAACGCAAACTACACGGTGCGGAGTTTGAGGTGGTTTATTCCTTGTTCAAGAAAATCTTTCTGCATTTTAGAAGCTGTTGGGCTCCATCTGGTGGAAACAGCAAAGAACAACAAAAATGAATATTTAAAATATAACTTTTCCTCCTTAATTTAGTAGGAAAAAAATACCGCAGGGAGATTTTTGGTTTGTTCTCATCAGCTGATACTCAGCCTGGCGCTTGGTGGGTCTAAGTGGATTGACTTTTTATTAACGGACACTGATTTTAAAAAAACAAACAATCCTACCCCCAAAGTTGCCCTTTGAATGGGGAAATGTTTGAGGATTCTAAATGGACAGTAGCTCATTGTGGTGCATTGTACTGAATCCGCTGCTGCTCTAGCCCCATAGTTTGTTGTTTTGTATCTGCCATTTTCCTCCCAGGGTTTCCACAGTTGTATGGACCAGAGGGACAGGCCAGCACAAGGAATAACGCTTGGCCCACTCGGAAGCTGTGCTGCTGGGTCTCAGTTTGGGGCTTTCTATGGCCAATCATATTTCAGTCCTTCCATTTTGGGTGTCACAGCGTAAACTGAAACTGGTGCTAATTTCAACTGTATTCCGAGTACTCAGCAAAACGCACCATGGATAAAAGGGAAAGAGAATATACTGGAAGAAAAAGGAAAATGATTTCCAAGTAGCTAACAGGGTATCCCCCAGGCTTCTGGAGTTAGAAAAATCATAACAGAAAGCGGCTTTAGCTGAAATGTCAAAGGCCAGAGTCTATTAATCCAACCCCATCACTGTGATGCACATGATTAGACCCACACTGAGCTGAGCACTTCCATGAGTCAGGGATGGAGGATCATGTTCCAAGGCTGTAAAGGCTGGATTCTTGCCAGACTAATGTCAGTAGAACTATTCCAGGTTTAAACGAGAGCAGAGTTTGACCCAGAATGTGGAGAGTGGTAGTGAGGAAATGACGATGTAGGGGGCTAATAGGCTAACAGCAGACACCACCAATTTGGTCATCTTAATGCAGTCTCTCTATACAAATACACTTCATACATCATGTGAAAGCTTTGTATGTCTACTTTAAGATGAGGTATGATGTGGAGCTGTCAAGTGGTGCTGTTACCACAGATATGGGGATAAACAGTGACACCATCAACACGTTAAAATGACCACTTTGAAATTTGCATTTGTTTCTGTTACTTGAATGACGCTGTGTATTATTTCAAGAGATAAAATTGGATTTCTTTGTGACCTCAAAGCATCACAGCAATACCCTAAAGGGTAAAACGAAATATGATAATAAACTTGTATAAGTATCATGGAAAAGTAATAGTGCTGGTAACATTTCTAGGCAACATCATTATCATCTTGTTCATCATTATAATATCCACTGAATGTGCTTGCACTACCAAAGTCTTCCTTGCCTTGGCTTGTACACAATTCTGTCCAGGAAAGATTGTTATGACTACAGACACAGTTAACTGTTCAACAACCCCTACTGGTACAGGCATAGATAAAGTCATGTCGAAGATCATATGCCATTTGGCCCTTGAAGAATACAGCAAGTAGTTCATCATCCACATTTTTTCATCCACATTGCAATGGTGAGCTGATATCTGGTTGGGAGAAGACATCCAAATCTTCGTTTGTCAAGATGCTCTTTTGACACACTCTTCAAAACTCTTTTCTTATGGTGGGAGTTTGGCCAGTGACTTGTCCTTTTTGATGGGTAGATTGAGATACAAGCAATTCAGTTCTTCGTGGGCCTCCTTTTTCTTTCTCATGCTGGTCAAACAGCACTGCTACCAATTTCCTTGCTGCAGAATTTGCAGCTTGTCCATCACTCTCTCCCAGTTTGGCAAGACCTTTGAAGTGGTAAGCGCCCTTTGTTTTGATAACATTAAACACAGAGTTCCTGGCTATGGGCTAGCCCCTAGTAGCCCCAGCCAAGGGCAAGGTCGCCGGAGCCCTCCCAAAAGTCTGGGAGGAGGCAGGGGACCTTGCCCGAGGTGGAGGTGAAAGCAGCCCCTTGCCCATGTCCTGGGCCCCTAGCCCAGGGCAAGTGGAAGGACCCAGGCTCCCCACAGCTGCCCGTGCAGCTCTCCCCAACCCAGCTCTGGGTGTGGGGAGGCCTCGGATCCACAGCCCGGCCATGATAAGAGCAGGGTGGGCAGCTGTGGGGATCCGCGGTGGACCCCTCTATCTGCCCGCGGTGCGGGGGGCCTGAGGAGCACCCGGCCTGTGTCCCCACTCCCCGGTACAGGTGGAGGGTCTGCGGCTCCTCACCGTGGCCGGGCTGCAGCTCTCGAGGCCCCAGCCTCTGGCCCCTCTGGTCGGGTCAGGGATCGCCGCGTGGGCAGCCGTGGGGAACCAGCGTGGAGTCGCGGACCCTCCTGCCCCGGGCGGCCGGGGGACCTGGGTGGTGGGGACACGGCCAGGGGCTGCTCTCAGCCCTCTGCACCCCAGGATGGTGGAGGGTCCACTGCAGCTCACCACCGCTGCCCAGGCTCCCCCACTTTCCAAAAGTGGGAGAACTATGGCCTCCTGGTCCCCCGGTTCTGGTACCACTGGCCCGGGGCCCCAGCCACAGTGGAAGGAAGAACCGCAGCAGAGCATGGCGGGAAGCAGGAGGGGACCTGGGGGTGGAGTGTGGGCGGGGCCACGCAGGCAGTTGGGATGGGCTTAGCTTTCCCCTGCCTTTGATACCCGATGCCCATGAGCAAAACATCTGTATAAGGTGATCTAATTACTATGGTTCNATCACTTCCAGACACATTTGGGGTGTAATCCTGGCCCCTCTGAAGACAATGGATTGAGACAATGTCCAGGATTTCACCCATGTCTCCCAGCCAGCACCTGCTTAGCTTGTGAGCACGGACCAGATCCCAGCATAAGTTGGTAGCACGGCAGGATAAGTCCTAAATATTTTCAAATTCCAGCTTCCTTATCTTCATTCAGTGTCCTTTGGGCATTTAACCCCCTCACTGCTGTGTTCTGTTGCAGCTTTTGTGCTATTACACAACTTGGCACCATTCTTTTGAGTCTTACTATTCCTTTGGGATGTTGGCCCTTGCAATGGCCCAGATATGTGGGGCAGCAGGAGGTGTATTTTCCCCCATGTACCTGTGCTCTATGAGTACCGACGTATTTAATTACAGGGCAGGAATAAAACGCCAGCGCAGATCTATTCTTAAAGTGCTAACTCCTGAACTGACCAAGATGGGTCTGCAACATGGTGGTGGTGGTGGTGGTGAGAGTGGGGAGATGCGGATGGAGACCTTTCTGAAATCAAAGCTCCTTTAGGCCACACGTTCAGGAAAGAATCCAGTTATGTCGTCCTCTTTTATAGGCACAGAATTCAGTGACAACGTATGTGAGGTTTGCCCTGATGGAACCTTCTCAGCAACCAACATGTCACACGCCTGTCAGCCATGGACCAGGTTGGTGACTCTGATTACACATGGCCTTTTCCCTTGCACTGACTTTACACACTGCGTTCTCTCCTTTTATTCATTGTTATTTCTTTGTACCTGAATTTTGTGGCTCTATCAGACCTGGTTAGAGATGCCCTGAAGTTCAGCAGCTGGGAAACGTCACCCTAAATCAGTAGGGCTGTGAGCTGTGTGGTGGGGAAATCCTTTGCCCAGGAATCCCTTTCCGTACCCTGCGCACTCTCTGTGAGGGCTGGATTCACCTCGGGGCTGTTTATAAACGTGACATGGGATGGCCGGTGGATTCCAACTGTAGCCCCCTCTGCCAGATCCTCCCTGCACAGAGCCCAGTGACATGGTGGAGAGACTGTGTGGAACCAGGCCCTGGGCCATACTGGGACTGGCCATCCATGCAGTGTAACAGCCCCAGTTCCATGGCCAGAGCCCCATGGCCACACAGGAGTGGGCAGGGTTGCCCTTTACAGAACACAGATTACAAATACATATGGCACATTTTAGAATTAAGAGTTGAAAATTGGATCCTCCTTCGATTATCTACCAAGTCCTAAAGACCTTTCTGCCTCCTTGGCATGGGCAGCTGGGGGCCAGTTCAGCCCCTGACGCAGGCTAGGTCAGTTCTGAGGCCTACCAGTGGCCATGACCCCCTAGGGGCCACTAATGGGGTGCAGAACTTCCCTGGCCATGCCCCCTCCCTCAGCCAATCCATCTCTGGCCTGTCCCCCGCGCCACCATGGCTCACCTGCGCCAGGTGAGATCCCATCCCAACCGCACAGCCCGTCTGTCCCACACCCAGTGCAAAGGGGCTGTAGAGCAAGGGTGATTCTGGCCCTTCGGCTCACTTAGGGTTTGCTCTGCAATGGATGATTGTCTGAGGCGTTCCCAAGTCAGCGTGGGAGCACCACTTCCTGTGCTTCTTGGGTACGTCAGTGACACTGGCATTGAAAACACAGAACCCTACGCTGAGGTGTGGGCAGGTAAAAACTTCTGAGGTCAGTATGGTGAATTTATTGTCTTTGTATTTTTCAGTTTAATCCTATGTTCTGTTAACAATTTGGGCCCTTATTATTATTATTAAGTTATAAAATTATAACTTAATTTTCCAATGTGCAGCCGTCTACCGCTGAAAGGGCCCAATCCTGCATCCTTGAAATGAGTGAGAGTTTGGCCTGTCCACAGACTGCAGGATCAGGCCCAGAATCTGAAAGGGGTCTTATCATATTTGATCCACCTGGTGGAATGACGGGTGCCCCGAGACCGTGAGAAGGCTGTGGATACGCTGACACGTTTAATAACATGCCTTCCTTCATCTTAGATGTGAAGAGGAAAGGATGACAGAACAAAAGGCCGGGACATCCACTTCTGATGCAGTTTGTGTACAAAGAGACCTTTCTGCCATAGTGGTGGCATTGATAATTAATGTGGCTAAAGAAGTGTACTTTTTCTGGTCGAGGATGATGAGGAAATATTGTGAAACATGTAAGTAAGAAAAGTGTGGAACCCATGAAACCCATCACAGGGTCTCTAAAGGGGTCAGACTGGCAGAGTTCGTATTTGCCACAAAGGTCTTTTTTTTGCTCTGGGACATGCAAGCCTGTAACTGGAATTGCCTCTTCAAACTGAGAATCCCTGTGAGAGTCTAAATCTCTCTTCTTTACAGGGTTGCCTTTAAGATCCCCTGGCCCTAAATTTGACCTACTTTACGGGGTGAATTGGCTGGTCCCAGGCCAGGGTGCTGTGCTATTACACCAGCTGCAATGGACACTCCCCCGGTTCAGCTCGGGAAAATCCTCTCCCTCCCCAATTCATGGCCAAAACCAGCCTTTTTCCCAGGCCAGATTCTCCAGTGACTAGAAATACCAGCTGTTCACATTCTCCAAGCAACCTGGACCAGTGGTTTCTCTGGAATTGAAATTGTGGGGGGGTATTCGAATTTACAGGGGGCGGTGTCAGGGCCAACGAGAGGTGAGATTGTGAGGGTGAAGGTGGGCTGTATGGCACCATAGTAAAAACTGAAAAATGTTTCATGACCATTTTATTAGATTTAACTCATGTTTTAAAATCATCACACACATTAAAGTTGGCTACTCAAGCCTTCTATGAAGCACTACATTTACATCCTTCTTGGTTTCTTGTTATGATTTTGCACAACTCTGTTAATGAACTTCTTGAATACAATGCGTTCATCTTTGGTGGCTTCTCGTGTGTCCGGTACTTCAATTCCTTCAATTGATATGCTCATCAGTTCATTCACATGATCAGACAGAAGGCGACTTCTTTCAGAACTCAAAATTCTATTCAATGATGAAAAAGAATGCTCAGCTGTAGCTGTTGTGACTGGGAGTAGCAAGAGATGAATTCCTTTTTCTTTCATCCGAGGAAACAGAACACAAAGATCAGGTCGAGCCACTAGTGATGATAAAAAAGAAGTTGAAGTCAAATCTTCATTCATTCGTCGTATGATATTCCACTCTGTGTTCAAATTCTCTATCCTGTCCTAATCACATGGCAGCCCCATTGCTGGTAGTGCCTCCTCACTCCACTCAACTGTTGGTGTTTTATAGGACAGGCATCTGTAAAACCTACGTAGAAGTTGAGTAGAATCAAGAAGTCGCTGTTGTAGATTTTAAAGAATCAAGTCTGTGTACTTTTTCAGTTGTCTTAACAAACACTTCTTGTCCTCTTCACTTAAGGATTCAATATAAATGCCTTCATTAGTCAACTTCTGGACTGAAGTCTTTGCTTCTTCCAGTACTTTTCAAATGGATAGATCTTTGATTGCTCCAAATGTAGCTTCTATTGCTGGTCTACTACTGTTGTAGCAGATGCCTCGATGGCATTGTTTAATGACCCAAGTGGTTTCAACAGTAGACTTACAAGAGAGAGAATGGCAATAGTCTTCTCTGAACGTAGTAGCAAAAGTAATCCACCAGCCTTGCTACTTAGATCCATCCCATCTTGATAGATACTTTCCAAAGCCAGTAATAACAGCTGGAGTAATTTTAAGACAACAGCCAAAGATTGTTCATGAGAAAGCCAGCGGGTTTTCCCAGGTTGGACTAATTTGAACTTCAGTCCCAGTGTATCTTCTATATTTTCCAAGATATTCAGTCTTTTTGGGCTCTTGCTGAAAAAAGAATATATTGAAGACATTAAATGTATAGCTTTTTAAATGTCTTTTGAAAATTCTGCAGCTCGTACTAGTGCTAGTTGGAGTAGATGGCCTCTGCAATGTGTATAGGAGAGATTAGGGTTACATTTTTCTCTGAGCAAAGCTTGTACTCCACCATGTCTTCCAGAGAAGTTTGCAGCTCCATCAAATGCACAAGCAGCCATCTGTTTGGGGTCCAATTGACAAGCATTTAACTCTTCTAAGATGTGGGTTGTCACAGATGCAGCCAATGTGTCTTCTATACCTTGAACATCTAGAAATGCATCTGCTGGCCTACCCCTGACATCAAGATAACATACTCAATGACTTAATACTTGATGCCCATTTGCATTGTTGCATTCATCAGCCATGCATGCAAATTTTTTGAATGTGGTGAGAGAGTTCTTCACTTTTTCAACTGTTGAGTCTTTCACTGTTGCACCGCATGCTTCTAGCCAGTCAGTTGAGTTTCTTGCAGAAAGATAGTGAGCATTTGCTGGTCTTGTTCGGAACCAGTGTTCAACTTCAGGATGAACAAGTGACAATGCACTTAACATTGGCCTCCAGTTTGTAGTGTGTGGTATCTCTTGCTTAAATAGAAAGCAGGATGCCACAGCCATGTTTGTTCACATGAACTGTGTTGTGTCTCCAGCATTCTTAACAGCCTCATTAAGTACTTCTAAAATTGGCTTTGAAAGTGGACTTATAAGGCTTTCTGCATGTTGATATACTCCAGAGGCCTGGTGTTTTTCAGCCTTTTCACGTAGTTTGTCAGCATTGGCTTTGCTGGTCGGTTTGACAAACCAAGCTCCTCCACTTTTACCAGTTATAGCATTGGGAAGCTTTCCTTCTTCGTAAGCTTTTTTGCAAGAGGTGAACCAACTTCAATAAATGGGAACACTTTGACCAACAAACATCGGGAACTGCCTTTAGGTTTTGGAGACACTGTTTCTTCAGTAGGTAGCTGTATTTGTGCTTCAGACTGGTCGGATGTAGATATACCACTTGACCCTTCAGATGACATGTTGATATATTCTTGGTTCTTGATGTGTTCTTCACCTTGGTTAGTTTTTGAGGCCTTTGAGTGGAAAATATTTTGTATTGTTTTTTGTCTTTTTTCATTTTCACTTTGACCTGCAACATATAAAAGAGATATGAATAAAGTAAATGTTTTGTTAGGATAATGCAAATTTAACATACGGATAATGCAAGTTGCACCAAAACACATAAGAGGTCTAGATTTCTAAAAAATATAAATTAAAAAAATGTATTTAATTTAAATTGACTTTTGAAAAGTAAGCCATCATGGGATAAGAGGGAAGTCCTCTCATGGGTCAGTAACTGGTTAAAAGATGGGAAACAAAGTGTAGGAATAAATTATCAGTTTTCAGAATGGAGAGAAATAAATAGTGGTATCCCTGAGGGGTCAGTACTGGGACCATTACTGTTCAACATATTCATAAATGATCTGGAAAAATGGGTAAACAGTGAGGTGACAAAATCTGCAGATGATACAAAACTGTTCAAGATAGTTAAGTCCCAGACAGACTGCGAAGAGTTACAAAGGGATCTCACAAAACTGGGTGACTGGGCAACAAAATGGCAGATGAAATTCAATGTTGATATGCAAAGTAATGCACATTGGAAAACAATCTCAACTATACATACAAAATGATGGAGTCTGAATTAGCTGTTAACACTCAAGAAAGAGATCTTGGAGTCACTGTGGATAGTTCTCTGAAAACATCCACTCAATGTGCAGTGACTGTCAAAAAAGCAAACAGAATGTTGGGAATCATTAAGAAAGGGATAAATAATAAGACAGAAAATATCATATTGCCTCTATATAAATCCATGGTACGTGCACACCTTGAATACTGTGTGCAGATCTGGTCACCCCGTCCCAAAAAAGATATATTGGAAAAGGTACAGAGATGGGTAACTAAAATGATTAGGGGTATGAAACAGGAGGAGAGATTAAAATGACTGGGAATTTTCAGCTTAGAAGAGAGACAACTAAGGGGGGATATGGTAGCGGTCTATAAAATCTTGACTGGTGTGAAGAAAGTGAATAAGGAAATGTTATTTAATCCTTCACATAACACAAGAACTAGCAGTCACCCAATGAAATTAATAGGCAGCAGGTTTTAAAAAAACAAAAGGAAGTACTTCTTCACACAACATAAATCAACCTGTGGAACTCTTTGCCAGGGGATGCTGTGAAGACAAAAAATATAACAGGATTAAAAAAAGAACTAGATAAATTCCTGGAGAATAGGTCCATCAGTGACTATTAGCCAGGATGGGGAGGGAAGCAACACCATACGCTGAGTGTCCCTAGCCTGTTTGCCAGAAGCTCGGAATGGGCGACAGGGGATGGATCACTTGATGATTCCCTGTTCTGTTCATTCTCTCTGAAGCACCTGGCCTTGACCACTGTCGGAAGACAGGATACTGGGCTAGATGGACCATTGGTCTGACCCAGTATGACCATTCTCATGTAAAAATTAATTATAATAATAAAAATGTTTACTACAGAAACTCCCCAACATAATGACCTCTCAAGATAGCAACGATGTGAGATAACAACCTTGGCAAATAATGCATTTTAAAAATCTTGGCCTACTAGGAAACATATTTATATAAGTTTCCATTCCCAGTCCCAAATTTAGCATTCTGGAGCAAAGTCACTAAAATATAGTCCAACAAACAAATGTTTATTTAATGTGCCCCTCACTTTTCCCTCCACCGCACCCCACTCACCGGTGTTGTCCTTGGTCAGTGGAGACTCAGAGTTCAGAGGTGCTTTCACATGAGTTCACCTCCCAGGTGGGGGGCAAGAAGGCACCTTGCTCGTTCCTCCAGCTGCTCACTGTTCGCTCTGGCCACTGCTGTTTGTTGTGCCACTGTTCACTCCACCACTCTGTTGCCAATGGCCCTGCGCAGTCACCTTCTGCTGCCACCTGCCACTGTGACCGCTGCGAGTTGGTCTCTTGAGGTTCCACCAGCTCTCAGTGATTTCAGCTGAGCTCTCAGTGGGGGAACCTCGCTGCTAGTGCAGTCTGGGCCGTCCCTTCCACAGAAACACTGTCCCACAGCAGGACTAAACACTTAGACCTGATTATCAGTGAGTTCAGCTGCAGTGGTCACTTAACAGAACAAAAGACTATCTATGGAGCCTAATCAGCTCTGTCTTTAAACAGTGGAGCGGGACAGGTCCCCACCCTCTCTCTTGATGCCCTCAATCAGCACAGGCTAAGTACAGTTCTACTGCCCTTTACTCATACAATAAGAACAACAACATTTCATCCCCCCCCCCCCCGCATTCAAGTGATTTGTAACCCAACTCCAGCCAAAGTCTATCCCTTGGGCAGCACAGCTCTGTTTGCTGGATACCTAGGGAGATTAGGTGTGAATGTAAATACAATCTGGTCCTGAAGCCTTTCCCTCCAGCCCCAGCTCATCACTAGCTGTCAGGGAGAGCTCATTTAGACTTTGCTTACAAATCATCATTTGAAATGATTAGGTTGCACAACATCACCGAAATTAATGCACTGACATTGTCATAAAAAACAACAGCTGTATAAGGAAGCTAGTCTATGTTCATACTTTTCAAATCTATGATACTTTTTCAGATACATGTATTTTATCATACACTGTATATGCTTTTAAAGTGTGTATTAATGTTTCAATTTCAATTCAAATTTCCAAACAGACACTAAATTGGCATGTAACTAGTTCACAAAACTGGGGGGGTGTTGGGAAAATTCAGGGGGGGTGTAGGGAAATTACTGACCTGGACCAGTTCTCCCCTGCTTATGATCTTTCCCACTTGTTTCTGATATGTGCTTACAAAGTTCCCTTTTTATTCGCTGGGGGAGCAGTGATGTTAATAGAACGGGAGTTTGGGCTCTACTCAGAACCTGTTCCTGCTTCAGAAATCAGCATCTCAGTTTTGCCCCATCATTTATCCACCAAGAGAAGAACATGTTCTCAGGTCCAAGAGAGAACGTTGTTTACTGATTATAGCTGGGGACTGGGAATCAGGACTCCTGTATAATATTCTCAGCTTTGCTGATGACCAAAGGTGTGAATTTTGGAAAATTGCCCAATTTCCTTGTGCCATAGTGTAGCTGTTTGACATAATGCCCACATTATAGGATTGTGTGGTTTGCTGTTTGCAAAACTCTTTGAGATCCTTAGAGGTTAGGTGCTGTATAAATGCCGAGCATTGTTAGAGCCTAAAATCACATTGGATTAGCATTGTCACCTAACCACCTTCCTCTCCCAGGGGGGTGATTCCTCAAGATGCTGCTAAGTGTAGTGCAAAGCGCAGTTACAGCACAGTGGGGCCACGTTCTGTGGATGTGCACACACATGGCCCCACTGAATCGCAGAGAGCTGTGCAGGACTTGGCCCGGGGACATTAATACAGAAACGTGTCAATACAAAATGCACCAGACTGTTTTCTGATGAGGTTGTTTCTTTTTCTTTGCAGCTGCACAGGAGACAGGGGTGAGTTGTCTGGTCTTTTATTTACTATGCACAAGCACCTGGAGCAGGGGTTTGCTGGATGGTATGAGTGTCTCTGTCATGGCTATGTCTGCTTGCCGCAGGAGTCTCTGAGAACAAGTCTCTGTGTGTGTAAGCTCCAAAGTCCCCACTGAACTGCAAGTGTCTGGTCAAGTAAGATTAGCACAAGCGACTCTTAATTCCAGAGACCTGGGTTCTATTCCCAACTCTGTCACTGAGCCCCTATGGGACTAGGGAGCAAGTCTCTTAAACATTACGCTCCAGATCCTTGAAGGTATTTAATGTGCATTGATTTTAAAGGTATTCAGGCTCCTGATTTCAATGGACTTTAGGAGCCTAAATATCTTGGAGGGTCTGGGCCAATGTGCCTTACTGTCTGCATCTGTAAAATGGGAAAAATACCTACCTTAGCGGGTACCATGAGACTTGATTCAGCAGGGGCAAACTCGTTTCCCCCACACTTACACATGCATGCTCGGCGGCTGTGCAAAGCCCTGAAAGCTGCAGAATCAATTACCTGGGCTGTGCATAGACCATGATTTGCTCCGTGGGTGTTTGTAAAGTGCTTTGAGATTCCTGAATGGAAGGTACCATAGGAGTGCAAAATATTATTATTCAGCATTAAATCTGCCCCTGGGTCAAGGTCCCCACTAAATGGACATCTATAATCCAAACAATATAATGAACCTTACTAACGAATGGCTTGATTGCCTCTTAATTCCACCCTGAGTGATAGCTCACTTTATAGCAAAAGAGTCTTTAACATCTGAAGTTAAAATGGACTTTTTCCCTTTGTCTTTTGGACCTTTAAGCTCCCAGGCATGCAACCTGGAGCCTATTTCCCAAACTGCTTAAACATACATGAGACCGACAAGGTGGGTGAGGTCATTTCTTTTACTGGACTAACTTCTGTTGGTGGTAGACACAAGCTTTTGAGCTTCACAAAGCTCTTCTTCAGGTCTGGGAAAGGTAACCGGAGCACCACAGCTAAATACAAGGCAGGACAGATTTTGGTGTACCTCATCCAGTGCACCAGCTGCCCCCAACAACTATGGGATAATACCAGACAATCACTACACTCTCAGATGAACTCACACTAGAAAAACGATAAAAGACAGAAACACCCTGTCACCCATGGGTGAACACTTTTCACAAAGCAATCACTCCCTATCTGACTTATCATTCCTGGTCCTCGAAGGAAACCTGTGCAAGACGAGGCTGGGAGTGTAGGCAAGGTCTGCACTACAAACGTACATTGGTATAACGATGTCGCTCAGGTGTGAAAAATCCCCCCCACCCCCCAGTGACGTAGTTACACAGACCTAACCCCTGGTGTAGACAGCGCTACGCTGATGGGAGGACTTCTCCCGCCAGCGAAGCTACCGCTTCTCACGGAGGTGGATTAACGACGCTGACAGGAGAAGCTCTCCCGTGAGCATAGTAATGTCTTCACTAAAGCGCTACAGCAGCTCAGCTCCACTGGTGCAGCTTTTTAAGTGTAGACTTGCCCGTAAATTCATAACTCTGCTAGACACTAAATCGTGGACTCATTAGAGACACCGGTTATACCAGTCATTACAACCATTACAACCTACTAATCCTGCTTTGTCCTATGACTTGCAGAGGTGTTAATTGCCCACTTGGTTTAAATGGTTTCTTGCAACATGTGTAACCTCTTATGCTTCACAATCTGTCCCACTTTTAACTGTTCTACCCTGGCTATCTTTCCCAGACCTGAAGGAGAGCTCTGGGAAGCTCAAAAGCTTCTTTTCCATCAACACAAGTTGGTTCAAGAAAAGATATTACCTCACGTACCTTGTCTCCTTTCAGCATATTTGGTTTGCATCTCTAGAACAGTTGCTGTTTTATGGCATTACACAGTTTAAGATGATGTGAAATTAGCTAGTTACAAAGTCTAAGATCCTTCCAGCAAACTGGACACTTTTTATAGGGAAAAAATTATTCCAGACAATATAACTTACACTTTTGTTCTAAGTGAGGAACGACATTAATAATTATTATAATACTTCATCGTAATGAAAAAGAAAACAAACTCTAAGAAAGAGAACTCTTGGCAGGTGATAGGTAAATGTACCAGCCATTTGACTGTTAGTAACTGAATGTTCATAATGTCTTTGTTTTACTTTGTCATATTTTAAAGGAACAAACAACGGCAAGAGCAGAGGAGTGGAGAAAGTAAGCCATTGTCAGCCCTGCACGTGTGATTGGATTGGAGGCTTCTGAAAATCCCTCTTCATTGAATTTCAGCGATCATCATCAGTGTATCTCCCTTCCCTTCATGTGTCAGTATAATAATGCCTGCATCTGTAATTTTCACTCTATGCATCTGAAGAAGTGGGTTTTTTACCCACGAAAGCTTATGCCCAAATAAATCTGTTAGTCTTTAAGGTGCCATCGGACTCCTTGTTGTTTATGTAACTTTAGTTTCTCTGGCTAAGGCCTGTTATGCTGAAGCCTTCCTCACGGACACACTGTTAGGTGGAATGTCTGCAGACTCTGAGCTCTTGGGGCATGTCTACACTTGCCATTTAAAGCCCCAAAGGTCCCTGTTTCAGGGGCATGGTTTCAGATTTTGATGGGGAATGGGGGACTTTAACTGTGATTCCAAGGGCTACTTAGGGACCTGAAAACTCTAGAGTTTTTTTTTTTCCAGATAACTTAGAAATTAGCTGATAGTAGCACTGTATCTAATTCCTATACAGTAACTCCTCACTTAACGTCCTCCCGCTTAACGTTGTTTCAAAGTTATGTCGCTGCTCAATTAGGGAACATGCTCGTTTAAAGTTGTGCAATGCTCCCTTATAACGTCGTTTGGCTGCCTGCTCTGTCCACTGCTTGTAAGATTCAGGGGGGGAGGGGGATAGCTCAGTGGAAGAGCAGTGACTTTACAAGGGAGAATTGCACAAGTTCCTCTTCTCCACCTCCTCCCCCTCCCTCCCAGCGCTTAGGACTTTCTGGGAGGGAGGGGGAGGAGCGGGGAAGTGCTGCATCTCCACTCCTCCCCCTCCCTCCCAGAAAGTTCTAAGCGCCGCCAAACACTTTTTTTGGGGGGGGGGAGGGAGGAGCAGGGATGCGGTGTGGTCCAGAGAAGAGGTGGACTTGGGGTGGGAAGAGGTGAGCCTGGAGTGGAGCAGGGGCAGGGAGAGACAGGCCTGGAGCATTCCCGGCAAAGTCGGTGCCTGTTCTTCTACGGGGAAGGTGCTTCCTTGTGTCCTTGCCTGCAGCGGGCTGTGCCTGTGTGGGGTAGGCCAGGGGCACTTCCCAACCACAGTACAGTACTGTACAGTATATAATGCCTTTTGTCTGCCCCCCCCCAAATTTCCTTGGAACCTAACCCCCCGCATTTACATTAAATCTTATGGGAAAATTGGATTTGTTTAACATCGTTTCGCTTAAAGTTGCATTTTTCAGGAACGTAACTACAACGTTAAGTGAGGAGTTACTGTATAAAAAAAGAGGATTTAATAAATATTAGACCCACTCAGCTCTATTACTAACGTTCTCACATCTTGTGTCAAGTCACTTAAGGAACACTAGTTAGGTTTAAAATGTAAATCTATATTCTTTGTTACTAACTCATGAATACAACAATTGAAACAATTGTCGAAAACTCTAGATAACTTTTTACCACTTTTTTGCAGTTCATGAAGCTTGGAGTAGATCATTCAACTTTGGAAACATCCTACTAAGGCAACCGCCCCCCGTGAGTTTATACTGCACCTGCCTGGGGCTCTAGAGGTGTTACCTCAATACAGATAATAGACTAGAAAGTGACCTTAAACAGGAGTGAATCTGACACTTTCAAGTCACTTTCACAGTATTGCCAATCCCAAATGTTCAAAAATGATGAATCAGGCTCATCAAAAATCATGATACAGGAACTCCTCACTTAACGTTGTAATTATGTTCCTGAAAAATGCGACTTTAAGCGAAACAATGTTAAGCGAATCCAATTTCCCCATAAGAATTAATGTAAATGAGGGGGTTAGGTTCCAGGGAAATTTTTTTCACCAGACAAAAGACTATATATACCCACACAGAGTATAAGTTTTAAACAAACAATTTAATACTGGCACACAGTGATGATGATTGTGAAGCTTGGTTGAGGTGGAGGAGTCAGAGGGTGGGATATTTCCCAGGGAATGCCTTACCGCTAAATGAACTAGCAATTTTCTGAGCCCTCAAGGGTTTCCCCTTTAAGTAGCTAACCCCAGGCTTAAATACACTGCCTTGTTAATTAAATCAGCTTGCTGAGACCTCAGACTGCAGCAACTGCCTAGAAGCTCCCTCCGTCCTGTGTCTCCCCTGCTCTATGGAAGATGGGGTAAGTGGGGTGCAGGAACAGGGGGGAGGGGGAGACACCTGACATTAGCCCCTCCCCTTCCCTCCTCACCACCCCCCCCCTTACAGCAAGCAGGAGTCTCTGGGAGCAGCTCCAAGGCACAGGGCAGGAGCAGCACATGGCAGTGGGGGGAGGGACAGCTGCTGCACAGGGAACTAAGGGGAGGGGGAAGCTGATTGGGGGGGGGTGGTTTGCTGGTCCACCCTTGTTCCAACCACCCACCAGCTAGCTGCAACGGGCTGCTTTTCCTGCAAGCAGTGGACAAAACAGGCGGCTGCCAAAAGACGTTAGAAGGGAGCATTTCACAACTTTAAACGAGCATGTTCCCTAATTGATCAGCAACTTAACATCGAAACAACATTAACCGGGATGACTTTAAGTGAGGAGTTCCTGTATTTGCTTTAAAATCATGAGATTATGTAAAAATAACAGATTTGAGGTTCTTTTTATTTGCCTTCTGCTTTTCGAGCCTTTCGGATGCACTGGGGTCACATTTTGAAGCTTTCTCCACAGCCACGAGGACTAGAAACTTCATTTTTCTTTAAGAATGAAAGCTGAAATCATCACATATCCACTTGACTCCAGGAGCTGGGGCTTTAAGGAAAACATTGAGACTCATGACAATGTCATGAGATTTGGCAACACTGCTTTTACTTCTGTTTAAAGGCTAGTTACTTTCCAGAAGGCTCTTAAACACAACACTACAGCGATTGAGTTGCAGTTCTCACAGGAGAATATTTTAAACCAAACACCAAGAAAATGCTATATTTTTAAAGTTGAGAAAAAAACCTTAGATTTCTGAGGTATATCAGGGCCACTACAGGCAGGAAAGGAAAATAAACAGGCACAGGCGCTCTTCCTTTAGAAAGAAAGTTGGAGGGTCAAATCTTCTAGTCCTTAATCAACTAAAACTTCTGTTGCAGTCATATTGGCTCAGGGACTGGATTTTCTGGCATATTCTGAACAGTGCTGAGCACATGGTGCCCAGTGAATAATGCAGATCACGACACTAATCATCGACTTTATGGATTCTGTGGATGCAAGTTTCTGTTCTTTGTTCTGGAATTGGCCCGAATACAGCTGAAACCCTAAGAATTTGAGGCATAAACACGTCTGATACTCATACAACACTTCCTAATTCCTTCCTTTTCTAAAACTCAGAACAAAAAATGACTGAAAAAAATGGTTTTCAGTTCAAATGTAAAATTGCACAGCAGCCATTGCTCTACAACCCAGCCTGGGGCAGAACCTGCCACCCCCTGGGAGTTAAGCGCTCTCCTCTCATCTGACTCTCATTCTCCCTCCTTCCTAACCTCAGTGCTGCTTTTCATGCTGTCAACCATGATATCCATCCCGGGACCGTTTGCTGAAGTTTCAAAGAACTGGCTGCTTTGGTTTTGCTCCCATCTATCAGAGTTGCTGGATAGGGAGCTAGCCCTGAAAGACCTGGGTTCTATTCCCCCCAGGGACTTTCTCGCTGACCCCAGGACAGAATTTCAAATGTTTTTAGGCACCCAAAGATGCAGTTAGATAGCGAGTGGGGTTTACAAAGCACCAAACCTTCTAAGTGCATTTGAAAATCTCACGGGGTGCCTAAATACCTTTGAAAATCTGGCCTTTGAAAGTCTGTGTGTGCCTCAGTGCCCCACCTGTACAATGGGGATAACAGCACTGCTCTACCTCACCGAGGGGCTGGGAGGAGAAATAGGTTAGACCAGGGGTCTCAAACACGCGGGCCGCTTCCTTGCGGCCCGCCAAGCTCCCCGCTGCCCCCCCATCCCCTCCGGCCCCTCAGGGCTTTGGATCCGGCCTGTGGATTTGCCAACCCCATAGTGTTGAGGGCCCCGCGCTGTTCCGGGAAGCCGCGGACACTGCGTCCCTGCGGCCCCGGAGACAGGGGGCGCAGAGAGCTCCGTGAGCTGCTGTTGCCTGTGGTTACCTCCCCTGAAGCTCCCATTGGCTGGGAATGGGAAACCGCGGCCAATGGGAGCTTTGGGGGAGGTACCTGTAGGCAAGAGCAGCGCAGGGAGCTCTCTGCTCCCCCTCCCCCTGGGGCCGCAGGGACGCAGTGCCTGCCTCTTCCTGGAGCGGAGCGCATGGGCCTGGGGCCGGGGCTGGTAGGGAGCCTACCCTGGCCCCAATGCGTGTCCCTGCCACCCCGGAGCCGCTCCAGGTAACCGGCACCAGGCCAGAACCTGAACCCCTCCTGCACCCCAACTCCCTGCCCTGAGCCTCCTGCCTGCACCCAACCTCCTGCCACACCCCACACTCCCTCCTGCACCCCAACCCCCTGCCCTGAGCCTCCTGCTGCCCCCCGCCCCCCTCCCACACCCCACGCCCCCTCCTGGACCCCCCCCCCCCTGCCGAGTCCCCTGCTGCACCCTGCACCCCAACCCCCTGCCCATAGCCCCCTGCTGCACCCCAACCCCCTGCCACACAGCGCACTCCCTCCTGCACCCCAACACCCTGCCCTGAGCCCCCGCCGCACCCCATGCCCCTCCTGCACCCCAACCCCGTGCCCTGAGCCCCCTGCTGCACCCCTCGGGCAGGGGTGGAGTGGAGGGGCAGGGCCGGGGACAGTGGGAGGCGGGTGATGTGGCCCTTGAGCCAACGTACGAGTCCTCATGTGGCCCTCCTGGTGATTCGAGTTTGAGACCCCTGGGTTAGACGTTGTGAGGCGCAGCCTCAGATACAATGGTGATGGGGCCACGTAAGTACCACAGGTAGAGTGGGAACTTCTCTATACACGGCTAGTTCTACCCTGGGTCTGACCCCTTCTTTTCACCTACACCCCCAAATCTCCCCCTTTTCTGAATGCAACCTAGGCTCAGTGCTTTGCTGTATTTTTCCCAAATCCCCTGTTCTCTCTGACACAACCCCTCCTCCCTCTCCCCCTCCATGGAGGGATTCCTCTTTTACAGGCTAAACTTCCAGACCCTTCATTTAATCACCAGCAATTTCTGATCTTAATCACCCACCTCTGCTTGTAAACAAAATACTGACTCCCAGCCCCAGGGCACCTCTCCTCTGCACAAGGGACACTAATGCCGGGCTGCAGTGAAGAGCTCCACCCGGGAGCTTGCACCTGCGGTATGAAACTCGGGGGGCTGCTCTCCCCTGCCCCCCTAACTGGGTTTACTTTAAGTGTCTCTCTCCCGCTAACAATATAGCCCTAAAGCGCAGCCTATTGGGAAAGTCCCCGCCCGCTTCCATCATTCACGTTCACTGAGTCTCGAGCTGGTCTGGTTCCGAGCTGGTCTCTTGCTGCTGCTGCGGGGCCGTCGGGCCTGGATTGGATCCGGATCCGGATCCGGACTGTGGGCTTGTGTCCTGCTGGCGGCCGGGAGCTCCGGGGAAGGGCGCGGGGGACCCATGGGGCGGACACCCCAGGACAGGGCGGGGGCACCCGCAGCTTGTCACTGATCGGACCTGGGGCCGCGCTGCGCTGTAGCGGGCAGAGACTCGATGCCCAGCGGGGACCGGCACAGACAGGCTCTGCGGGCTGGTCTCAGGTCCATGCTCCGGGTAAGTGGATCCCAAAAGCTCCTGAAATAAAATGGAGCCAACGAGATCGGATCTGCCCAGCAGAGACACTGGGGGGCTTGGGGGTGCATGGGTGAGGGTGGTGGGCGGTAGGGGAGGGATTGTGGGAATCTACTGTGATTTAATAAGATCCCAGGAAGCAGAATTTTTTACATGTATCCTTTTTACTAACGCGAACTACCCGCCCTTCCCCCGCCGGGGTTTGGGGTTGTTTACTCTTTTGTTCGAGAAAATCTATCTACACTGAGAAGCTGTTGGGCTCCATCTGGTGGAGACAGCAAAGAACAACACAAATGAATATTGAAAATAAAACTTTTCCTCCTTAATTTAGTAAGAAAAAAATACCGCTGTGAGATTTTGGTTTGTTCTCATCAGCTGATACTCAGCCTGGTGCTTGGTGGGTCTAAGTGGATTGACTTTTTATTATGTAGATTGTCAGAAGTTTTTTATTAACGGACACTGATTTTAGAAAAACAAACAACCTACCCCCAAAGTTGCCCTTTGAATGGGGAAATGTTTGAGGATTCTAAATGGACAGTAGCTCGTTGTGGTGCGTTGTATTGAATCTGCTGCTGCTCTAGCCCCATAGTTTGTTGTTTTGTATCTGCTGTTTCCTTCCAGGGTTTCCACTGTATGGACCAGAGGGACAGGCCAGCACAGGGAATAACGCTTGGCCCACTCGGAAGCTGTGTTGCTGGGTCTCAGTTTGGGGCTTTCCATGGCCAATCATATTTCAGTCCTTCCATTTTGGGTGTCACAGTGTAAACTGAAACTGGCGCTAATTTCAACTGTATTCCAAGAACTCAGCGAAATGCACCCTGGGTAAAAGGGAAAGAGAATATACTGGGGGAAAAAAGGAAAATGATTTCCAAGTGGCTAACAGGGTATCCCCCATGCTTCTGGATTTAGAAAAATCATAACAGAAAGCGGCTTTAGCTGAATTGTCAAAGGCCACAGTCTATTAATCCAACCCCATCACTGTGATGCACGTGATTAGACCCACACTGAGCTGAGTCAGGGATGGAGGATCATGTCCCAGGGCTGTAAAGGCTGGATTCTAGCCAGACTAATGTCAGTAGAACTATTCCAGGTTTAAACCAGAGCAGAGTTTGACCCAGAATGTGGAGAGTGGTAGTGAGGAAATGGCGAAGTACGGGGCTGATAACCAAATTAGAGGTGTCTGCCGTTCGCCTATCTTAATGTAGTCTCTCTCTATAAATACACATCACACATCATTTGAAAGTTTTGTATGTCTACTTTAAGATGAGGTATGTTGTGGAGCTGTCAAGTGGTGCCATTACCACAGAAACAGAGATAAACAGTGACACCATCAACACGTTAAAATGATCTCTTTGAAATTTGCATTTGTTTCTGTTAGTTGAATGACTCTATGTATTATTTCAAGAGATAAAATTGGATTTCTTTGTGACCTCAAAGCATCATAGCAATACCCTAAAGGGTAAAACAAAATATGATGATAAACTTGTATAAGTAATAGCGCTGGTAACATTTCTAGTCAACATCATTATCATCTTGTTCATCATTATGCTCTCCATTGAATGTGCTTGCGGGCTTGGGGAGGCTAGTCAGTGTCACAGTGCCACCAGCTGCTCCTTGTCTGCTTTTGAGCCTGCATGATGTGACTCAGAAACTTCTCTTCTTCCCTAAAGATTTTTGTCATTTTCTTGATAACACAACTACCTCATTCGGAAGCTCTACAGTGCTTCGCAGGCGAATATGAAATAAATGGCGAATGCTGTCCTATGTGCAGTGCTGGTAGGTATATATGATTGCTTCTTTAAAATCATGACCCTTCCCTAGAGAGTCCAATTGTCCGGCCTCCTCTCGGAGAGCTTGACTACAACCCTACTTTACCCTCTGGCTCTTGCACTCGGCTTCTGTCACTCCAGTACTGACCATTGGCTTGTTCCCATTAGGATTCATTGTATTCACCCTTTGCCCTGGATCCCCCAGCCCTTCCCCAGACCCTCACAGTCCCCTTGTATCGGGATCCTACTGATCTTTCCTCTGCCCAGGGACATCTGCCCGTCCCACCCCAGCCACTGCCCTGCCCCCAGCTGCTGTGGACACCAGCACTGCCCCAGCCCCTCACCTCTCAATCTACCTCTTATAGTCCTATAGGACTGGCCACAGGCAGTCACCTGACTTCCTTAGTCCCCTGGCGCTTTCTGGTCATGTGATCCCTCCAGTCACTGGCTTCACCTGAGGATTCTCCATCCCCCTAGGAGGAACTACAATACTCAGACCTGCATCTTTTAAAGGGCCAAGATCCTGACTGGGCACAGTGGGGACACATGGATCTGTCAAAGGTCCTGTGTCCATTACACAGAGTCTAAGCACGACTGTGCTAGGGATCCTACTGATAAGGGAGGGGTGTGAGTTATGAGATTGTTTCTGTCTGTGCTGTACCTGTGTTGTGCACAAATAGAGGATTTCAGTTCTGGCAATCTAGTTCTGAGACATTTACCTTTTATTTCTCATGGTAGTGTGTGCAACATGTAAAATCCACACACATAGTGTGTGCATTTGTTATGCATAATTACCCGCCTTTGCAATCTCTGTATTAATGCATTAAATATATTAGCCTGGTTTACACAGGCGCTAATTGTTTTGTTTGCTTTAGGGAGCAGAGTCGTCAAACATTGTAGACCAAGTAGCAGCACAACTTGCATGCCATGTGTGGACGACACATATACAGAGCATCCCAATGGCCTAACAGAGTGCATGAGATGTAAAGTCTGCGATGCAGGTAAGGAAGCTGTCCAGTGTGTGTGTGTGTGTGGGGGGGGGGGGTATGGATTTTAATTATTTTTTTCTGAGTTGTCTCCCCCATCCCACACATAGGAAAGCAGCCTAGTTGTTTGGGCCCAGGACTGGAACTCAAGAGTCTTGGGTTTTGCTCACAGTTCTCTTACTGAGTGCCTTGCAATCTTGGGCAAATCACTGAAGTGGAGATTTCTGGCACAGTGCATGGGCTTCAGTCGCACATCTTCCACTGATTAAGGGCTCTGCAATCATCCCGGGAGATTCTTCTCAGGAGGAAAGCGGATCTCTAGATTTTGCAGAAGTAGAACAAACATAATAAACAACAATTATAATCAAACATTTCAGATGGTGTCCTTTGTCCTAGAGGAGCAGCTCTGCACCCTCACAATCTGGATTGTACACGGGGAAGGTTATAACCATCCCTTTCAGATCCCAGATCCTGAGCAGTGGCTGAGGAACACGCACGTACCTCAGGAGGCGGGAGTGACATGAGTGACAGTAAGAAACCATTGTGCTCCTCTGCTCCTGGGGCCATAAGGGCCTGGTCACCAGCATGAATTAGAGCAGCCTGCAGGCTGCTCTAGTTTACATCAGCTGCCTATGGCCCCAAAGGCCATCCCAGCACATGGGGATCTGCTGGGCAGCCAGGAGGATGGGTTGTGTAGCAGGTGTTATGACCACTCCAAAATTCCACTACAGTGGACTACTCCTCCAGTGACCAGCTGGATTGGAGGTTGTGGTCCTTTATATGTGGCTACTGGGAGCCTGATTCTCCACCGCCTTTATCATTATTCACACCCGTGCAGATGGATGCAGAGTGGGTGCAAAGCACGATCTGAACTGCAGCTGAGTAGAGAACGCTGGTTTGGTAGCATTTTGCATGCACCCTTTGCACAGATGTAAATACAACACAAGGTGCAGGGCAGCAGAGAATCAGGCTCCAGATGGTTCTGTTTACATGGCAACACTTGTAAAATGGAGTCATCATAACAAAGCCCTCTAGTTCCTGTGCCCTGTATCATGGATCAGCAAGGACTGGGGGTGCACATTAATTTTTGTATCTGCTCTGTTTAGTTCCTGTGTAAATGTATTTGTGATGCATGGAACTTTCCTTTAGGAGCCCGACTGATGATAAAAGAAAAATGCACGTATACGAAGAACACCGTGTGCGGCTGTGCCCCGGGGGATTTCTGCCCACATGCTGCAGGCCTGGACTGTGAAATGTGTCGTCCCTACACCGTCTGCCCCCCTGGCTATATGGTGAAAAAACCTGGTAAGGCAACATAACTTCTGTAATACCAAGGCAAACCCCTGCAGTCACAGAACGAATCTGGAGCAGGACAAACTGGCTGAGAGTTAATCCGGGTGAGACTGAGGTGATGCTGGGGAAGCAGCCGGAAGAGTGGCTGGGCTGTACATGGCCCCCCTCACTGTGGGAGCGGGACTGCCATTTGTAACGCCCTTGCACAGCTCCAGGGTGGCATCAGAGCTTGTGCTAAGCTGGATGCCCAGGTAACAGCTGTGGCCAACTTCTGTCCATCTGGGCCTGGCCAGACGCCTCTGACCTCTTCTCCCCAAGGCAGGAGTCTCTGCTGACATGTGCTCTGCCCGGGGCCACCCCTTAGGTCTGTGCAGAATGCTGCAGCCTGCTGATGGAGCGGAGTTGCCTGTTGGTCGCATGTAGGAATTGGCTTTGACCTATAGAGACCGAAATGGTTTGGGTCCTGACGGCCTCTGTCCCCGGCACACACTGCCCCAGCTGCGCTCAGCAGAGGCGCTCACGATGGAGCTCCCTCAATATACATGGGGGGCAGGGGTGTTGGAGTGAGAGAGCTGCTGGGGGTCCTCCACTCTGGAATTGCTATTCCCGGCCCTGGGCCCTGCCCTAGAGCTGGGCTATGTTCATCTTCCAGGGCAGACACAAAGCTGCCATCTGCCTCCTAAACGAGCAGGAAATATACAGGGGCGAGGTTAAGTGTGTCACAGGGTGTGACGAGCTCAGACTCCTCTGGGTGTCGTTGGGCACTCACATGATGCTCTTGCAGGCCGCAATTTGCATGAGGCTGTGGGTTTGTACTCACACATGTTGGCAGCCCACCTGCGCAGCAGCAGAGTGCAGTGTGAGTTCAGCTTCCGCTTGTACAAACAGAGCTCCCTCAAGCACGCTTTTGGGCACAAAATTCTGTTAGGAATACAAGTGTGCTAAACACACCCCTTTCTTCAAACATTGCCGCCTTTGGGGCTCCCAAGGTGCAACAGACTTGTTCAGCAACACCTTTTCCCCATTAATTACATTGGAGTACATCACTGCTGTAGACACAAGTCCCTTTACAGAGAGAGCGGGTGTGGATCCAGGCTATGGTCCATTGTTAAGGCTTTTGATCAAGGGCACATGTGAGTTCCAGACTAACCAAAAGTACCTCACGGTTCTTTGCTCTAATAACTAATGAGTTTGACTGTCCAGCCAGGCGTGTTTCCGAAGGTGGATACTGTGGGGGATGATGTGAGCTTAACGCACTTTGAGATCCTGGGATGGGAGTTGCTGGCGAGAAGCCGAGTGTGTGTTGTTGTTCCGTTCACACGTAACCCAGGCTGTTCAGTAGCATTTCTACACTGCGACAGAAAGGGAGGTTGCAGAGAAGTGCAGGAAAAAGCAAACGGGCGCCTTACAATGACACTCTAGGAAGGGACCTCATTATGTCAGTGTCAACAGAGGATGGGGTGAGGCAGCCTGCCAGGAGCCCAGGAACCTGTGGGGATGCCAGGCTCCTCGCACAGAGCTGCCAGCAGAGCTGAGAGACCGGGCTGTCAGCGTCCCACACTGCCCCTCTGAGGTCGGTGGGAGCCTTCCTGGTGAGGACATGCCCCACTGGCCCAAGGAGGGGAGTGTGGACATGCACCACCGGGGTAATTACTGTGGTGGCTGTAAGTCGACCTAATATACACATAGGTCTGCAAGTCCAAGTCCCAGAATCCGAGTGCCGCCCGCCCCATCCTCCTTCACTCCCCGTTCCCTCTACCAGGGCCATATGGAATTGGAGGCTTCAGAGTAAAACTTCATATCCATGATAGTGTCCTATGATAGTTGTTATATTTCCAGTTCCAAGTTCTTTCCAAAGGTAATAAAATGATCTCCAGACTATATTCAGGGATCGTTTCATCCAGCCCTGAAATGTGGCCATCGCGGGGTGGAAGCAGGCAGCTATTTGAGAATTCACAGCCTTGCACCAGGTTAGGTTAGAAGGTGAAGAATATTATATTCAGTTAATTACAAGAGGAATGTAGGTAAGTGGAATGTAATTCCTCAAACAGGAATTTGGTTAGGAGATGTGTACATGGGAAATGTGTACACAGCCAGAACCGCAGCTTCTCCTTGCACCAGTGTATCTGTCTACTTACATGACCCATCACCATAGTGTTTGGGCACCTACGGTAGAAGTAGTAGGTGGCTGCATCACTTCCAGACACATTTTGGGGTGTAATCCTGGCCCCTCTGAAGATGATGAATTGGGACAATGCCCCAGGATTTCACCCATGTCTCCCAGCCAGTACCTGCTTAGCTTGTGAGCACTGACCACATCCCAGCATGAATTGATAGCACGGCAGGATAAGTCTTAAATATTTTCATATTCCAGCTGCCTTATCTTCATGCCTTATCAGTGTCCTTTGGGCATTTAACCCCCTCACTGCTGTGTTCTGTTGCAGCTTTTGTGCTACTACACAACTTGGCACCATTATTTTGAGTCTTACTATTCCTTTGGGATGTTGGCCCTTGTAATAGCCCAGGTATGTGGGGCAGCAGGAGGTGCATTTTCCCCCATGTACCTGTGCTCTATGAGTACTGACGGATTTAAGTATAGGGCAGGAATAAAACGCCAGCGCAGATCTATTCTTAAAGTGCTGACTCCTGATCGAACCGAGATGGCTCTGCAACGTGGTGGTGGTGAGAGTGGGGAGATGCGGATGGAGACCTTTCTGAAATCAAAGCTCCTTTAGGCCCCACATTCAGGAAATAATCCAGTTATGTCATGCTCTTTTATAGGCACAGAATTCCTTGACAACGTATGTGAGGTTTGCCCTGAAGGAACCTTCTCAGCAACCAACATGTTACGCACCTGTCAGCCATGGACCAGGTAGGTGACTCTGACTACACATGGCCTTTTCCCTTGCACTGACTTTACACGCTGCGTTCTCTCCTTTCATTCATTGTTATTTTTTTGTACCTGAATTTTGTGGCTCTATCAGACCTGGTTAGAGATGCCCTGAAGTTCAGCAGTTGAGAAACGTAACCCTAAATCAGTAGGGCTGTGAGCTGTGTGGTGGGGAAATCCTCTCCCCAGGAATCCCTTTCCGTACCCTGGACGCTCTCCGTGAGGGCTGGATTCACCTCCGGGCTGTTTTATATGGGATGGCCGGTGGACTCCAACTGCAGCCCTCTCTGCCAAATCCTCCCCGCACAGAGCCCAGTGACATGGCGGAGACACTGTGTGGAACCAGGCCCTGGGCCATACTGGGACTGGCCACCCATGTTCCATGGCCAGAGCCCCATGGCCACACAGGAGCGGGTAGGGTTTGCAAATATAAAGACTTGAAAACCAGCTCCTCCTCCGATTATCTACCAAGTCCTAAAGACTTTTCTGCCTCCTTGGCATGGGCAGCTGGGGGCCAGTTCAGCCCCTGACGCAGGCTAGGTCAGTTCTGAGGCCTACCAGGAGCCATGACCCCCTAGGGACCACTAATGGGGTGCAGAACTGCCCTGGCCATGCCCCCTCCCTGGGCCAATCCATCTCTGGCCTGCCCCCCGCGCCACCGTGGCCCACCTGCACCAGGTGAGGTCCCATCCCAAGCGCACAGCCCGTCTGTCCCACAAACCGTGCAAAGGGGCTGTAGAGCAATGGTGAATCTGGCCCTTCGGCTCAGTTACGGTTTGCTCTTCAGTGGATGATTGTCACCAAGACAGTGAGAAGGCTGTGGAAACGCTGACATGTTTAATAACATGTCTTCCTCCTTCTTAGGTGTGAAGAGGAAGGGATGAGAGAACAAAAGGCCGGGACAGCCACTTCTGATGCAATTTGTGTACGAAGAGGCCTTTCTACCACAGCGATAGCATTGATAATTGTCCTTGCTCTCTCACTTTTATCTGCATTTGCTGGAACAGCGTTCTTTTTATGGAGGAGGAGGAAGAGGAAAGATGGCGGAACACGTAAGTCAGAAAAGCATGGGACCTGTGAAACCTGTCAAAGGGTCTCTAAAGGGGTCAGACTGGCAGAGTTCGTACTTGGCACATTGGTCTTTGTTTCACCCTGGAACATGCCAACCTGTAACTGGAATTGCCTCTTCAAACCGAGAATCCCTGTAAGAGTCTAAATCGGGGTGGTCAACCTGAGCCTGAGAACAAGCCAGAATTTACTAATGTACATTGCCAAAGAGCCACAGTAATACGTCAGCAGCCCCCCATCAGCTCCCCCCTGCTCCCAGCACCTCCCGCCCACCAGCAGCCCTGCCGATCAGCGCCTCCCCCTCCCTCTCCGCACCTCCTGATCAGCTGTTTCATGGCGTGCAGGAGGCTCTGTGGGGAGGAGCAAGGGAACGGCAGGCTCGGGAGGGGGTGGGAAGGGGTGGAGTGGGGTAGGGCCTGTGGCAGAGCCAGGGGTTGAGCAGTGAGCACCCCCCGGCACATTGGAAAGTTGGCGCCTGTAGCTCCAGCCCCGGAGTCGGTGCCTATACAAGGAGCCGCATATTAACTTCTGAAGAGCCGCATATGGCTCCGGAGCCACCAGTTGGCCACCCCTGGTCGAAATCTGCCTTCTTTAAATCTATGCCTTCAGGATCTGCTGGCCCTAAATTTGACCTACTTGCGGGGTGAACTGGCTAGTCCCAGGCCAGGGTGCTGTGCTATCGCCCCAGCTGCAGTGGACATGCCCCCTGCCCAGCTTCGGAGGATCCTCTCCCTCCCCAACTCATGTCCTAAACTGGCCTTTTTCCCAGGCCAGATTCCCCAGTGGCTAGAAATACCAGCTGTTCACATTCTCCAAGCAACCTGGACCAGTTCTCCCCTTCTGATGATCTTTCCGGCTTGTATCTGATACGTGCTTACAAAGTTCCCTTTTCATTCGCTGGGGGAGCAGTGATGTTAATGGAACGGGAGTTTGGGCTCTACTCATAACCTGCTACTGCTGCAGAAATAAGCATCTCAGTTTTGCCCCATCATTTATCCACCAAGAGAAGAACATGTTCTCAGGTCCAAGAGAGAACGTTGTTTACTGGTTCTAGCTGGGGACTGGGAATCAGGACGCCTGGATAATATTCTCAGCTCTGCCAATGACCAGAGGTGTAAATTTTGGCTAATTGCTCAATTTCCCTGTGCCATAGTGTAGCTGTTTGACATAATGCCCACATTATAGGATTGTGTGCTTTGCTGTTTGCAAAACTCTTTGAGATCCTTAGAGGTTAGGTGCTGTATAAATGCCGAGCATTGTTGGAGCCCAAAATCACATTGGATTAGCATTGTCACCTAACCACCTTCCTCTCCCAGGGGGGTGATTCCTCAAGATGCTGCTAAGTGTAGTGCAAAGCGCAGTTACAGCACAGTGGGGCCACGTTCTGTAGATGTTCACACGCATGACCCCACTGAATCGCAGAGAGCTGTGCATGCGTCTAAGGGCAGGACTTAGCCCGGGAACATTAATACTGAAACACGTTAATACAAAATGCACCAGCCTGTTTTCTGATGAGATTGCTTCTTTTTCTTTGCAGCTGCACAGGAGACAGGGGTGAGTTGTCTGGTCTTTTATTTACTATGCACAAGCACCTGGAGCAGGGGTTGCTGGATGGTATGAGTGTCTCTGCCATGCCTATGGCTGCTTGCCACAGGAGTCTCTGAGAACAAGTGTGTGTTTGCGTAAACTCTGAAGTCCCCGCTGGTCAAGTGAGATTAGCACTAGGGGCTCTGAAATCAGGAGACCTGGGTTCTATTCCCAACTCTGTCACTGAGTCCCTATGGGACTAGGGAACAAGTCTCTTAAACAATATGGTCTAGATCAGGGGGCGGCACCCTTTCAGAAGTGGTGTGCCGAATCTTCATTTATTCACTCTAATTTAAGGTTTTGCGTGCCAGTAATATAGTTCAACATTTTTAGAAGGTCTCTTTCTATAAGTCTATAATATATAACTATTATTGTATGTAAAGTAAATAAGGTTTTTAAAATGTTTAAGAAGCTTCATTTAAAATTAAAATGCAGAGGCCCCCGGACTGGTGGCCAGGACCCAGGCAGTGTGAGTCCCACTGAAAATCAGCTTGCGTGCCATAGGTTGCCTACTGATTTCAATGAAAGTTAGGAGCCTAAATATCTTGGAGGGTCTGGGTCAATGTGCCTTACTGTCTGCATCTGTAAAATGGGAAAAATACCTTAGGGGGTACTGTGATGGGTTGTATCACAGAAACCCCCTTGGGAGCTGCCACCCGATGTACCAAGACTACCCCTGCTCCTGTTTTCCCTGCCAGCTCAGGACTCCAGCACCCTGTCTTGCTGAGCCAGACACTCCCGTCTGCTCCAACACAGACCCAGGATCTGAATTACTTGCCCCAAAGCTGCAAGCTTACCTAAAAACAGCTCACAGAAGTGTGCTTGTCTTTAGCACTCAGATGCCCAACTCCCAATGGGGTCTAAACCCAAATAAATCCATTTTACCCTGCATAAAGCTTAGTTAATACTTAGTATACTATTAACTAAGCTTAGTTAGTATACCCTGCATACTCTGAGTTAATTAATAAGTAAAAAGTGATTTTATTAAATACAGACAGTAAGATTTAAGTGGTTCCAAGTAGTAACAGACAGAACGAAGTAAGTCACCAAGCAAAATAAAATAAAATGCCCAAATCTATGTCTAATCAAACTAAATACAGATAAGATCCTCACCGGTTCCAGAATGCTCCCTTTTACAGGCTAATCTCCTTTTAGCCTGGGTCCAGCAATCACTCACACCCCCTGTAGTTACTGTCTTTTGTTCCAGTTTCCTTCAAGTATTCTGGGGGGTGGAGAGGCTCCTTCTTTAGCCAGCTGAAGACAAAATGGAGGGGTCTCCCACGAGTTTAAATAGACTTTCTCTTGTGGGTGGAGATTCCCCCCCCCCCCCCATGCAAAGCTACAAGATGGAGTTCTGGAGTCACCTGGGCAAGTCACATGTCCCTGCATGACTCGGTCTTTACAGGCCGAATCCATTGTCCACATGGTATCTTGTATGTCTCCAGGAAGACTTCTTATGTGGATTGGAGCATTCCAAGATGCATTGTTCCCCAAGTGCTTTGTGATCAGGTACTTAACCTTGCGAATTCCTTCCTAAAGAAGTTGAACAAATGCCTCACAAAGCTTACTTAGGCCTGGTCTACACTACGACTTTAATTCGGATTTATCAGCTTTAATTCGAATTAACCCTGTAACCGTCCACACAACACCACCATTTAATTCGATGTAAAGGGCCCTTTAAATCGATTTCTGTACTCCACCCCAACGAGCGGAGTAGCGCCAAAATCGATTTTAGCAATTCGAATTAGGGTTAGTGTGGCCGCAATTTGATGGTATTGGCCTCTGGGAGCTATCCCACAGTGCATCATTGTGACCGCTCTGGACAGCAATCCGAACTCGGATGCACTGGCCAGGTAGACAGGAAAAGCCCCGCGAACATTTGAACTTCATTTCCTGTTTGCCCAGCGTGGAGAGCACAGGTGACCACAGATACCTCATCAGCACAGGTAACCATGCAGGCTGATAATCGAAAAAGAGCACCAGCATGGACCGTGAGGGAGGTACTGGATCTGATCGCTGTATGGGGAGAGGATTCAGTGCTTGCAGAACTTCGTTCTAAAAGACGAAATGCAAAAACTTTTGAAAAAATTTCCAAGGGCATGATGGAGAGAGGCCACAATAGGGACTCTGAGCAGTGCCGTGTGAAGGTCAAGGAGCTCAGACAAGCCTATCAAAAAACAAAGGAGGCAAACGGTCGCTCCGGGTCAGAGCCGCGGACATGCCGCTACTACGCCGAGCTGCATGCAATTCTAGGGGGGGCTGCCACCACTACCCCACCTTTGTTCGTGGATTCTGGGTCGGGGATAGTCTCGACGCCTGAGGATTCTGCCGATGGGGTAGAGGAGGAGGAGGAGGAGGAGGATGAGTTTGCAGAGAGCACACAGCACTCCCTTCTCCCCAACAGCCAGGATCTTTTTATCACCCTGACTGAAGTACCCTCCCAAGCCTCCCAAGCCAGTACCCAAGACTCTGACCCCATGGAAGGGACCTCAGGTGAGTTTACCTTTTAAAATATAAAACTTGTTTTAAAAGCAAACGGTTTTTAATGAGTACTTTGCCTGACTTTGCATTCGCGGTCAGTTCAGCTACTGGAAAAGTCTGTAGCTACTGGAAAAGTCTGTTAACGTGTCTGGGGATGGAGCGGAAATCCTCCAGGGACATCTCAATGAAGCTCTCCTGGAGGTACTCCGAAAGCCTTGCCAGAAGGTTTCTGGGCAGTGCATCTTTATTCCCTCCTCCATGGTAGGACACTTGACCACGCCATGCTTGCAGCAAGTAATCTGGTATCATTGCCTGACAAAGCCTGGCAGCATATGGTCCCGGTGTTTGCTGGCATTCAAGCAACATCCGTTCTTTATCTTGTTGTGTAATCCTCAGGAGAGTGATATCACTCCTGGTAACCTGGTTGAAATACGGGAACTTAATTAAGGGGACAGAGGTGGCCGTTCCTACTGGGCTGTTTGCCTGTGGCGGAAAATAAATCCTTCCCTGCAGTTAGCCAAGCGCAGATGGGAAATTGGCCCTGAGTTTTTCGCGTTTGGCTAGCAGGGATCTTCCCTGTTACCAGCCACGCGGTGGGGGGAGGGTACCGTGATCATCCCAGAGAATTCATGCCGGGGGGGGGGGGGAGTTTGGTGCCTGCAGGGATCTTCCTGCAGGGTTAGTTTGTTTTCTGGTGCTGCTGAATGTTAACAGAAAAACCGCAGCACTCTACTTGCCTGAAGGGGCCCAGACAAGCCCCACCACACTGCCCCCCCCCCCCCCCCCGCACAGATTGGCCAGGCTTCTGCACCACTCTACAAGCTATGCTTGGTATGTGGGAAAGCACGGCGCAGAAGCTTACCATGGCCGCATGCAAGCCGAATTCTGTTGCCCAGACCTGTGATCTCTAGCAGCAAAGCCACAGGCACTCAGCATTAAGAGGCAAAATGCGACCTTGCACAGAAATCACATGTGCTATGTAATGTGAACAGTGTTGGTCACCGTGAAAGAGTATAAGCATTGTTCTGCAAAATGTAGCTTTTAAAACAATTCTCTCTTTTTTCCCCTCCCTACAGCAGCTGCAAATTCCTCAAGCCTCCCTCCTCCATCCCGAAGGTTATCACAGATAAGGCGTCGTAAGAAGAAGATGCGGGAGGACATGTTTTCTGAAATTATGCAATCCAGCAGGAGTGACAGAGCTCATCTGAATGAGTGGAAGGAAACAGTTTCAAAGTATAGGAAAGAAGTCAGTGAACGTGAGGAGAGGAGGGACCAACGTGAGGAGAGGAGGGACCAACGTGAGGAGAGGAGGGACGATCGAGATGAGAGATGGCGGCAGGAAGACCAGAGGATGAAGGATGCAACGCTGGGGCTGCTCCGGCGTCTGGTGGAGGTTCAGGAACGGCTGCTGGAAAACAGACTGCCGCTTCAGCCCCTGTTCCACCCTCCCCATGTTCCGTATCCTCCTCACCCAGACGTGTAAGAACGCGGGGGGGGAGGCTCCGTACACCTTCCCATTCCACCCCAGTAGACAGCCCAAGCAAAAGGCTGTCATTTTTTTAACCTTTTCTTTGTGGCTTTTTCCTTCCCAGCAATCCTCCTCCCAAATACCACCCGGGTTCCCTCCCTCTTTTTCTAATCTATTAATAAAGAATAAATGATTTTTAAATGATAGTGACTTTATTTGGTTTGAAAGAAAGCTGGGGGAAGGGGCAGGGTGGGTTCCTTACAGAAAATCAGTCAGTAAAGGGGGAGGGTTTTCATGAAGGAGAAACAAACAGATATTTCACACGGTAGCCTGGCCAGCCATGAAACTGGTTTTCAAAGCTTCTCTGATGCACAGCGCTTCATGGTGTGATCTTCTAATCGCCCTGGTGTCTGGCTGCGCGTAATCAGCAGCCAGGCGATTTGACTCAGCCTCCCACCCCGCCATAAAGGTCTCCCCCTTACTTTCACAGAGATTGTGGAGCACACAGCAAGCAGAAATAACAATGGGGAGATTTCTTTGGCTGAGGTCAGAGCGAGTCAATAATGAACGCCAGCGACCTTTTAAACGGCCAAATGCACATTCTACCACCATTCTGCACTTGCTTAGCCTGTAGTTAAACAGCTCCTGACTCCTGTCCAGGCTGCCTGTGTATGGCTTCATAAGCCATGGCATTAAGGGGTAGGCTGGGTCCCCAAGAATAACTATGGGCATTTCAACATCCCCAACGGTTATTTTCTGGTCCGGAAAGTAAGTCCCTTGCTGCAGCCCTTTAAACAGAGTAGTGTTCCTGAAGACGCGAGCGTCATGAACCCTTCCCGCCCAGCCCGCGTTGATGTTGGTGAAACGTCCCTTGTGATCCACAAGTGCTTGCAGCACCATTGAAAAGTACCCCTTGCGGTTTATGTACTCGGTGGCTTGGTGCTCCGGTGCCAAGATAGGGATATGGGTTCCGTCTATTGCCCCACCACAGTTAGGGAATCCCATTGCAGCAAAACCATCCACTATAGCCTGCACATTTCCCAGAGTCACTAACTTTCGTAGCAGCACCTGAGTGATTGCTTTGGCTACTTGCATCACAGCAGCCCCCACAGTAGATTTGCCCACTCCAAATTGATTCCCGACTGACCGGTAGCTGTCTGGCGTTGCAAGCTTCCACAGGGCTATCGCCACGCGCTTCTCAACTGTGAGGGCTGCTCTCATCTTGGTATTCTGGCGTTTCAGGGCAGGGGACAGCAAGTCACAAAGTTCCATGAAAGTGCCCTTACGCATGCGAAAGTTCCACAGCCACTGGGAATCATCCCAGACCTGCAACACTATGCGGTCCCACCAGTCTGTGCTTGTTTCCCTTGCCCAGAATCGGCGTTCCATGGATAGAATCTGCCCCATTAACAACATGATCTCCAAAGCACCGGGGCCTGTGGTTTCACTGAATTCTGTATCCGTGTCTGTGTCCATGTCCTCATCATGCTGCCGCCGCCGCTGCCTCCTCTCCTCGTTTTTCTGGTCCTGGCTGAGCATAAACTCCACGAGAACGCGCGAGGTGTTTGCAATATTCATGAGTGCTGTCTTGACCTCAGCGGGCTCCATGCTTGCCGTGGTATGGAGTCTGCAGTGTTCACCCACCCAGGAAAAAAGGCGCGAAAATGGTTGTCTGCCGTCCGTTGCTTTCATGCAGGGAGGGAGGGAGGGAGGAAGTGAGGCTGTACCCAGAACCACCTGCGACGATGTTTTTTGTCCCATCAGGCACTGGGATCTTAACCCACAATCCCAATGGGCGCGGGAGACTGCGGGAACTATGGGATAGCTATGGAATTGCTACCCACAGTGCAACGGTGCAGAAATCGACGCTAGCCCCGGTACTTGGACGCACACCACCGAATTACTGTGCTAGTGTGGCCGCACTCATTTCGACTTTATACAACCTGTTTCTCAAATCCGAATTATCTAAATTTGGATTAATCCCGTAGTGTAGACATACCCTTAGAAACCAAGCAAGCATACAGCCCATATTCTTAACCTCAAGTAGAAAATGATATATATGTACAAATAGGATGAATAGATTTAGTAGACCATAACCTTTACAGAGACATGTTACATGGCACAGGCAGCACAAAACATATTCTAGTTATGTCCTACATACATTTATAAGCACCCCCCCCCATATAAAACCTTATGGGGTACACTGTCACAGGTACCATGAGACTTGACTCAGTAGGAGTGAACCCCCTGCCCTCCACACTTACACATGCATACTCTGTGGCTGTGCAAAGCCCTGAAGCAACAGAACCAATTACCTGGGCTGTGCATAGACCATGATTTGCTCCATGATGTTTGTAAAGTGCTTTGAGATCCCTGAATGGAAGGTACCATAGGAGTGCAGAATATTATTATTCAGCATTAAACGTGCCCAGGGTCAAGATCTGCAGTAAACTGACATCTATAATCCAAACAATGTAATGAACCTTAGTAATAAATGGCTTGATTTGCTTTAAAGCCTGCTATCATTCAGGGTGGAATTAAAAGTCAAAGAATCTTGAACATCTGAAGTTAAAATGGACTTTACATGCTTAACAATCCATCACACCTTTTATTTAGCTTTTACACTCTGGTTACCTTTCCCAGACCTGAAGGAGAGCTCTGGGAAGCTTGAAAGCTTGTCTCTTCCCTCAACAGAAGTAAGATGATGTGAAATTAGCTAATTAAAGATTCTAAGATCCGTCCAGCAAATATTGGACACTATAGGAAAAAATTATGCCAGACAGTATAACTTACACCAGGGGTCGGCAACCTGCAGCACGCGTGCCAAAGGCAGCATGTGAGCCAATTTTTACCGGCACGCTGCTACCAGCCGGGGTCCCGGCTGCTGCCCCCGCTCAGCCCGCTGCCAGCCTGGGCGAACGGAACCCCAGGCCGGCAGTGGGCTGAGCGGGGCCGGCGGCTGGGCCCCTGGCTGGCAGGAGCTGGCTGACGGAACCCCAGGCCGGCAGTGGGCTGAGCGGGGCCGGCGGCTGGGACCCTGGCTGGCAGGAGCTGGCGGACGGAACCCCAGGCCGGCAGTGGGTTGAGCGGGGCCGGCGGCTGGGCCCCTGGCTGGCAGGAGCCGGTGGATGGAACCCCAGACCAGCGGCAGGCTGAGCTCAGCCCACCACCGGTTGGGGTTCTGTCTGCTGGTGGTGTGTATTAAATTTCTCCCCGTAGGAATGTGCTACTTGCGGAGCACCAGGACTGGCAGTCATAAGTAGTACACCGTAAGTAGCACATTCCTGTGGGGAGAAATTTAATACACTACACCCGGGTAGGGAAGGCTGTGACTCCCCAAACAGCCTGCCCCCTATCCGCCCCCTCCTACTTCCCGCCCCCCTCAGAACTCCTGACCCATCCAACCCCGCATCGACCCTCCGCCCCCTGACTGCCCCCCTCAGAACCTCCCACCCATCCAACTCCCCCTGCTCCTTGTCTCCTGACTGCCCCCTGACCAGGGCCGGCTCCAGGCACCAGCTTGGCAAGCAGCTATTCGGCGGCAATTCGGCGGACGGTCCCTCGCTCCCGCTCGGAGCGAAGGACCTCCTGCCGAATTGCCGCCGCAGATCGCGATCGCGGCTTTTTTTTCTTGGGCTGCTTGGGGCTGCAGAAACCCTGGAGCCGGCCATGCCCCTGACTGCCCCCCTCAAAACCCCCCACCCATCCAACCCCCCCTGCTGCCTGTCCCCTGACTGCCCCAACCCCTATCCACACCCCCACCCCCTGACAGGCCCCCCCGGGACTCCCACGCCTAGCCAACCGCCCCTGTTCCCCGTCCCCTTACCATGCTGCTCAGAGCATCAGGACTGGCAGCCATATGTAGTACACTGTAAGTAGCACATTCCTATGGGGAGCAATTTAATACACTACACCTGGCCCTGCTCAGCCCGCTGATGGTCTGGAGTTCTCAAAATATGTTCTCGCACCGCTAATGAAAAATTATACTACAATTAGCTTAAAAACTTGAAAACTTAAAAACTTTGTTTGTATATTACAGTAATCATTAAATGTATAATGTTAATAAATGCATAGGTTTGATGAAACAAAGTAGTTGTACTTATGTGCCTGTGCTTAATTTATGTTTTCGATGATTTACCTTCTAAAAAAAATCTCACATGTCTCGCACCTCCAGAAAGGGCATCTCGCACCCCCAGGTTAAGAACCACTGCACTAAACTGATAAGATCTGCATTTTAATTTAATTTTAAATGAAGCTTCTTAAACATTTTAAAAACCTTGTTTACTTTACATACAACACTAGTTTAGTTATATATTATAGACTTAGAGAAAGAGACCTTCTAAAAACGTTAAAATGTATTACTGGCACGCAAAACCTTAAATCAGAGTGAATAAATGAAGACTCGGCACAGCACTTCTGAAAGGTTGCCAACCCCTGACTTACACTTTTGTTCTAAGTGGGGAACAACATTAATAAGTATTATAATACTTCATAATGAATAAGAAAACAAATTCTAAGAGAACTGTAGCAGGTGCTAAGAAAATGTATCGGCCATTTGATTGATAGTACCTGAATGTTCATCATCTCTGTTTTACTTTGTCATGTTTTAAAGGGTGAGCAAAACGAAGAGGTTGTGGAAAATTCGATACAGACTAATAAAAAAAGGACTGATGCAGCCCTCCCTGTTCAGGAAACTACTAAAAACTCTGGCACATCCACCCTTCACAGCACCCGAACAAACACAGGCAAGAGCCGATGCACTTTTTCAAAGTGGGGGAAGAGAGAAAACCATTCGTCAGCCCTGCAAGTGAGAGAGGAGGAACACGGAGAGGAGTTTCTACTACAGAGCTAGGGAAATGGCCACCAGCCCTGGATTCTCCTGAAGGCTCAGGACTACTCTAGAAAAAGCTGAATGATCAAGGACAGAAAATCGATCAGAGTTTAGTGATTGGAGGCTTCTGAAAATCCCTCTTGACTGGATTCTAGTGATCATCATCACTGTAACTTTAGGCCTTGGCTACACTTGCAGCTGTACAGCGCTGTGAGGTAAACCTGTCTTCGGACAGCTGAGTAGGGAAAAGCGCTGCAGTCTGTCCACGCTGACAGCTGACAGCGCAGTGGCATGGCCACACATGCAACATTTGCAGCTGTGTTGGGAGCGGTGCATTATGGGCAGCTATCCCAGCATTCATGTGGCTGCAACGTGCTTTTCAAAACGGGGGGAGGTGGGGTGGAGTGGATTGTGACAGGGAGTGTGGGGGGAGAGAGAGTGCTTTTTGGAGCGTGTCAGCTCTATTTTGCAAGTTCCAAATGTTGTGAGATGATACCGGTGTGGTGCTTCTGCTTTCTCCTGTTGATATCACTCGGCTGCGTGCGTGTGTTCCCTCTGTGTGCTGCCCCAGTTCTACGCAGATAGCTGACACAGCAAACCCGACGAGAACCCCCAATGACCATAGAGTCTAGTAAGGTACAAAGGCACCTCGGCCAGGTTTATTGCGATCTCGGACACAATTGCAGTTCCCTGTAGGTTTCTGAGCCTAATTCAGAATACTACGAGAAAGTGCCTCTTGGCAAGGACCCAGCTCAGTGGCGGGACTTTCCACTGCCCCCGTGGCTGGACAAAGACACCACCCCAGGGGATACATTCTTATACACAGGTACAAACAAGTTACGTATCACTCCTGACGTATTGAGGTGCAACCCCTCTACATAGCAAGGTGCAACCCCTCTACGTAGTAAGGTGCTGCCTCTCACCTTGTTCATGTTGGTTCGATCAAAACAACTCTATCCATCATTTTACCCTTTTGCCCCTGTCATTGGGATGGGTTGGCCTGTTCCATGTTATCTGTGGAATGTTCCGGTATCGTGTATGTTCTGATATCTGGTGTCCAGGACCTTTTAGGTCTGTCTCTTTCTGCAGCATCAGCCCTTTCCTTGCCAGCTTCTGTGAGCAGGGCCTGCCTCTGGTTCACAGCTTAACTTTGCTTTATGTTAGCAAAGTCTTGACCATTACTTTGGTTCAGGCCTTAGGCCTCATACCAGGCCTCTGACACCAAGGTTTATCTCTCAGGGCCTCCTTTTACTACATTCCCCCACTTTTTGTCTTTTTACGGGGAGGATGTTTACCCATCGTCCCGGAAAAGCATAATGCATGGACTAAAGATAACTCAGTGGGCAAAACACTGTTATGTGTTTACCTCATTTTACCATCCATACACCCATGCCCCATCTGTCTTTTTAGTCTGCACATTCCCACGTACGACTGATAGGCAGATTTTATTATCCAATTATTTTTTAGTCTTTTATGGTGGGCCTGGGAATGTTAGGTCCGGGACCATGACTGAGGAATGTAGTATTATGATTGAGCCTTAGAGGCACTCCCAAATAATTAATATATATCAATTATATGAATATGGCATATATATTTGGAGTGTGTATGGGCATATATGTATAGTATGTATGTGTACATATGATACTACTTTATATCCAAGCATAACCATGTTTTTCCAGTCTGGTGTTGTACTTTGGCCCTTTTACTTTGGTGACACAGATAGAAACACCCTCTTATTAGGCCAATTCCAGTTATCACTTGTCTCATCATTAGTAGTAGGCTGAGTGTTTTGAAATATTGGGATAGGGATTGTGATAGTGTGTCCCACAGTGCTATGTATCTAAGAAGTAAAACAGAAATTTGGAGTAGTGACACTACCACTGAGGCCTTTATATATAAATATATTGTAATTAGTTACTACTCAGTACTGTCCATTCATGTTATAGGTTACCTTTACTGTTGGTTGTCACCCTCTGGTTAGCTTCACTGGGCAGGACATAGAAGTGGCTAGCTTCTCTGTTCCACTGATTGCACGGCTCTGCGATACACAAGTAGTTGACATAGATCCAGTTGTTTCTTATGGATGCTGTCTTCCAGATAACCTACTGAATGGACAGTAACCAATTTATCAAATAGTGCTGTGTTAGGATTTAGTATTGGTACCCAGACACTGAACAAGATTGCTTTGAATAACATGTGCCTTAGTTAGGATGCAGTGTCGCTGACCCAAATTATGACTAGTATTAACAGGCAATTTGTTTACCCAATTTATACTTACTATGTAACTTTTTGTTTGTTTACCACTGTTTTTTCTTTGCCTTCACGTTGTTTGCTGCCATTTGTTTGTTGATTTTTACTTGTGTGTTGGTTAAACTATTTAGCAAGGTTATGCATATTGTAAATGTTGTACAGCAATAAGACAACAGTACAACAATAATACAGTAGTACAGCAATAATACAGTTGTTTTTACATAGTAACCAAGTTGAAATTAAATGATGGCTTATTCTGGTCCAGCTAGTGGTTTTTAGCTGATTGTTAACTTAATTGTTCATATATGGTAGATAGAGGTGTATTTAACCAGTCTCTTATTTATAAAGCACTTCATTTTTCTGTTCTTGATGCTTGGGTTTCTTCACTGTATACTGATATCATCTGGTGTCTTCAGGGTGTGATATTTTTTGGTGTCTTTGGTCTGTGGGATGCAACTTAAACAGCTAGTTAGTTAACATAAAAAAGGATTTTTGTTTGTTTTTTGTTTTTGTTTTTAGTAACTTAAACTTAATACACAGTTTAACTTTGTTCTTATTACATTGTAAACAAACTATGTAATAGGGACCAAGCCTTTTATAACACAAGCTATACTTTTGCAATTGTTGTATAGACGTTCATTTTCATTTGAAGTGCATTACTAATATTTTTATACGAAATGTAATGCTTAACGGCTAAAATAAATGCTCACAATCTTCCATGAGAAGGTTGTATTGCTTTCCCTTGCGGAACAATTTGTTTCAGCAAAGGAGTTAACAGAATTTTTACTAAGCTTTTTAGAGTTAATTTGCTTGTGATACCAATTTCACTCTTGTTAACTGTTTAGAAGCACAACTTTAACAACCACTGTTTCCCATTAACATAACATAACATAAAAGAAAAGCATAAAAAATTAAACCAACTATAAAATTAAACCAAAATAAATTTTAAATACAGTACTTTGAGGGTATTTGAGGGTATACTTTCATGATGCTTTGTTATGTATGGGAGCCAAAGGTGGAAACCTGTTCAAATTGTTTGGTTAGCTTTATGCATAAATTGTTTTAAAACATTTTGGTTTTGATATTCTTATAACTATATTTAAAAGTGCAAACAAGTTTATAAAAAGCCCAAACAAGAAATTAACATTTTGTTAATATTACTTTTACCTTAATGTTGAGGTTTCCCGTTACATTTTTTCTTTGAATAACAAATAAAAAAAAAATCTTAAAAAACAAAACAAAACTGTGATTGATAAGAAAATATTTTTTGTTTGCAATTGCATTATTTATTGAGGCAGAAATATATGTACATATATTTGTAACTGAAACTTTTTTGAACTTGGCACAAAAAATTGGTGCTAATAATACTATGATTATACCCCAACCATGATCTTAAAATAGGGTGGTACTACATATACATAAATTTTTTAAAGGGTATAAAATTGACTTTTGTTGCAACAAAATAAAAATAATAAAAAATAGTTATGTGACACACACAACACAAGACAACACACATGACAAACTTACAATTAACAACAAATGGCGCCAGAATTCTATTCATAACTATACAAAATAAGGCAAACAAAAATAAAAAATAAAAAGGGTTATATTTGAATAAACAAATTATTACCTTATTTAAAAGTTGTTACATAAATTGTTAAAAATATATTAATATTTGCCAAATATATTGTATTAATTTGGTAACAAGGAATTTTGCATTACTTTGTATTTAACATTATTTTAAAACTCTGCTATATGGAAATAAGAAAAGCCCATGTTTCAAATATTAGTGAGTGGTTAGGATTAGAAGCAGAGTGTGCATTTCTGTTGCTTGGCAACCATATCTTTAAGAAAGTTAGGAATAATTCTAGCTATTGCATTCCTGAAGGGTTAAAATACTTAATTTACTGGATTTATTTAAAGTAAATTTTTTTACTTTGTTTTCTTTTTGTTTCTTATTTTATTTTGTTTTCAATTGCTTTATTTTTTGGAGGTTTCTGTAAAAAACTATAACTTTTAAAACAAAGAGAGAGAGCAGAATTGAGGAGAGGCTGGGGGAAGGGTGTGTGTGTGTGAAGAGCAACCTAGGAAGGTAGTGAGACCTGCGCCAAGAGAGATTAACTTTATTAAGATATTTGAAAGTACAGGCAGCAGCAGCAAGTTTAGCAAACTAAGAAAGCATATAAAGGACAAAACTTAACCGGTATGTAAAAATATTTGAGAAAGAAGGTTCTATTTTCAGATATGAGCGCGGAGTGTGGTTCCGTGGATCAAAGCAGTTGGGAAACTGCACAGTTAGGAACTGCGCCCCTGTTTTTTATCCTGGCTTTGAGAGGAGAATGGGGGTAGTTACCTGCTCTTGTAAAACCTGAATTTGTTTCCCCAATGTTTGTTGCTTTTGTGCCCCTGCCAGATGGATGGCGGGAGTGCCCTTTTTTGCTGCAGTTAACTGGTTTTGGGCAACTCCATGTGTTAATGCGTTAATTCTAGGTGTTAACCCACTTAATTTTGGTTTTTTACTTTGAAATTCTTTTTTATTCACTCCTCTGCGATCGAGTCACAGCTCCTGTCTCCTAATGTGCTCTGTGAACTGTTTCATATTTTCCTTTATCTGATTTACCAATTCTGTGAAAGTATTGTGTGTTACTCTTTCCTTCTGTGCACTTACTTGTCCCGTTCTGACAGGCACCAGTCTAGGTCTCAGTTTAAGTTTAACTGGAACCTGGCTTTTATCATAAGGTGGTGGTTGCAATGCAGTGGACCCCGTTTCATTTTTTAATTTTACTAGGACCACCTTTTTCCACTTCTGTCCCCATTCTTCAGGCACAGGGTAGCTACCTGAAGCCTGCTGTTTACCACCAATATTTATAACAGGGGACGGCACTTTTTGCTTCTGCAGGTTTTCTACAGCTGTTTTTAATTTTTTATTTTTCTGCTTCACTTGCTCGAGCATATCATGAGTTTGGACCACCTGTTGCCCTGCTAACAGAGCTTGGGCTTTCCAGTGCTTGACTGCCCGGGTTACCTCTTCTACTTCTCCTGGTTTTTTTGTTACTTGTTTGGCCAGCATGCTGTCTGAGGTCTCTCACTGCCAGAGACATGAGTTGCAAAATTCTTGCTTTTTTTACTTTTATTACTGTTTCTCAGAGCCTCGGTTTCTACCATCGCTCTACATAAGCCAGTCCATGTTTCCCCACTCTCTTTTTTTAAAATTCATGTGGACCCCCCTTACTGGCAATCCAGCGGGTCCAAGAGTTATCAAACTCCGTGGGGATAATAAGGGAGGGGATAAGGGGGTTGCGAAAGTATAGCTGTAACTCGCAAGTGTAGCCAAGGCTTAGTCTCTCTGACTGTCTCCTGTTATGCTGAAGCCTTCCTCACGGACACATTGCTAGGCGTAATGTCAGCAGACTCTGGGCTCTTGGTTTCATTCAGTAAATACACTTAATTTTCCATTTATTCATTAAAATGTTTGAGAGTTCCTACTCACACACCACAAATACTTAACCTGGTATCCAGGAATCTTTACTGGACTAGTTGCTCTTCCATATTGGACCAGGTGAACACAAACAAAGTGTATAGTCAAAATGGATTTTATACATCGCTTTAGTTTTATAACAGGGCAACAGAGGGTGGGAACAGAAATGTTGTATTGCTGTAAGTATTAGCTCTTAATATCTCATCCTGCGTTAAATCTGTACCTTTATTGTCTCATGTTAATCAGATTTGCTTTGAACCTTCTCTAGGGGTAAGATAAAATCCCAGTTAAGAAGTATGATTGGAAATAAAGCTAAAGCCTTTCAGTAGTGAAGATTGGAGGGTGGACTGCACCATTTTGGTACCTTTGATAAAGCAGCAGTCAGAGGGCTGGACAATCTAGGTATTGATTTGTGATGAGTATGAAAGAAGATAGTGAAGTCACATTCACCCCAGAGCAACTTTCCTGCCAGTGGGGATAACGGGTTGCGAAGGTTCATTCATTAATATGTTTAAGCACTGCAGTGCTTGGCTGAGAGGCATTACAAGAGAGAAAAGCAGCATGATTATTATTCTGTGGTAGGTAGAAGTGGGTCTCGCGAAGGGATTTGAAGGAGAGTGCTGTGGCCTTTTCGATTTGTCTGGTTCATCGCTCCAGACCAAAGTGAGCTGGGGAAGAAAGAGCCAAGGTGCTTGTGGGAGAGGCAGATGAATGGGTGATGGAGGCTGCCATTGTGGGAGGCCTGGGGATGCTGGGGGCGATGCAGTAAGATACAGGAGCAGACAAGTAGGGAAAGGCTGCATTAAGAGGAGTCTTAAAGGTAGGGAAGAGACACTTGTGTTCTATAGAGTGCAGAAGGGTGAGGCTACATTAACAACAATGTGTTAACCCTTGAGGGCTCAGCCAAGTTCTAGTTCATCATTTAGCAGTAAGGCATTCCCTGGGAAATATCCCTCCCTCTTCCACTCTCTGACTTCACCCCCTGAACCAAGCTTCACAATCATCATTGCCGTAAACAGTATTAAATTGTTTAAAACTTATATTGTGTGTGTGTGTCTTTTTGTCTGGCGAAAAAAATTTCCCTGGAACCTAACCCCCCCATTTACATTAATTCTCATGGGGAAATTGGATTCACTTAACACAGGGGTGGGCAAACTTTTTGGTCCGAGGGCCACATCTGGGTATGGAAATTGTATGGCGGACCATGAATGCTTATGAAATTGGGGGTTGGGGTGTGGGGGGGTGGGCTCCGGGGTGGGGCTGGGGATGAGGGGTTGGGGGTGCAGGAAGGTGCTCCGGGCTGGGACCGAGGGGTTCGGATGGTGGGAGGGGGATCAGGGCAGGGGCATGGGAGGGAGTCGGGGTCAGTCCTGGGGTCAGCCAATGGGAGCAGCAGGGGCAGCACTTGCGGTGGGGACAGCGTGCAGAGCCCCCGGCTGCCCCTACGTGTAGGAGCCATAGGGGGGAGGTGCCGTTGCTTCTGGGAGCCATGCGTAGTGGAGCAAGAGCCGGACCCCGCTCCCCGGCTGGAGCGATGGAGCGGGACAAGCCTCAGACCCCACTTCCCAGTGGGAGCTTGAGGGCTAGATTAAAACATCTGGAGGGCCGGATGTGGCCCCCGGGCCATAGTTTGCCCACCTCTGGCTTAATGTCATTTCGCTTAAGGTAACATTTTTCAGGAACATAACTACAACGTCAAGTGAGGAGTTACTATATAGCGATAGGGGGCGGTGAGGAAGGTCTGATCTGGAACGGAGCTTTCTCAGCGTTTGCAGGTGGTTAGAGCTGAGGTTTTGGTTCCGGTTCATCTCTATTTAATTAATGTTCTTTATCTTCATCGTGGTTAATGATTGCTCACAAAGCACTGTGAGATCCTCGGATGAAAGGCGCTAGAGGAATGTAAACGATTGTTAATAATGACTGTTTATTGTGTTACTCACTGCGGCCTAGTGGTGAGAGCCTAGGCTTGGCAGTAGGACGCCAGGGTTCCAGCCTGGCCTGTGATTCACATGGACCCTTGCTGTGTGACCTGGGTAAACCACAGAGATCTGCCCTGAGTGTAGGAGGAGGGGATAATATTGTAATAGGCTTCTCCCCTGTTCATTAGTTGGGTGTGGGTAGTTTTGGTTTGAGGGAGAGGCTGGAGGAATGGGGTTCAAACAAGTGCTTGTGGGGGGTGGGGCTGCCTGACCAGTTCTAGGGGTACCATCGTAGGGGCTCTGACTGCATGAAAGTTGGTTGGATGTTTAGACAATGTGGTCTCACCTCATTCCTTTGGCTGCCCCGATGTTACTAGTATTAACCATCCCTGCCTCACAGCTGGAGGGGAAGTGTGGCTAATGTCCATGACATAGTGTAAGATCCTCAGATGAGACAAAGGAGCTAAGAATTACTGTACTGCTATTCAGCACTGCCCTTCTGAGCAGCAATTTGGCTCTGTGCTGCTTTAGTGATCTCCACAGAGGGAGAAATATCCCTTTGACTCAGAAGTTATTTGGTGGTTGACGGCAGGAAGCTCAGTTTACAGGAATCAGAGGGATAGCCATGTTAGTCTGGATCTGTAAAAGCAGCAAAGAGTCCTGTGGCACCTTGTAGACTAACAGACATATTGGAGCATGAGCTTTCGTGGGTGAATACCCACTTCGTCAGATGCATGTAGTGGAAATTTCCAGGGGCAGGTATAAATATGCAAGCAAGAGTGAGTCAGGCTAGAGATAACAAGGTTAGTTCAATCAGGAAGGATGAGGCCCTCTTCTAGCAGTTGAGGTGTGAACACCAAGGGAGGAGAAACTGCTTTTGTAGTTGGCTAGCTATTCACAGTCTTCGTTTAATCCTGAGCTGATGGTGTCAAATTTGCAGATGAACTGAAGCTCAGCAGTTTCTCTTTGAAGTCTGGTTCTGAAGTTTTTTTGCTACAGGATGGCTACCTTTAAATCTGCTCTTGTGTGGCCTGGGAGGTTGAAGTGTTCTCCAGGTTTTTGTATATTGCCATTCCTAATATCTGATTGTGTCCATTTATCCTTTTACATAGGGACTGTCCAGTTTGGCCAAAGTACATAGGCATTACTGGCACATGATGGCATATATAACATTGGTGGACGTGCAGGTGAATGAACCGGTGATGCTGTGGCTGATCTGGTTAGGTCCTGTGATGGTGTTGCTGGTGTAGATATGTGGGCAGAGTTGGCATTGAGGTTTGTTGCATGGGTTGGTTCCTGAGTTAGTTACTATGGTGCGGTGTGTAGTTACTGATGAGAATATGCTTCAGGTTGGCGGGTTGTCTGTGGGCGAGGACTGGCCTGCCACCCAAGGCCTGTGAAAGTGAGGGATCGTTGTCCAGGATGAGTTGAAGATCACTGATGATGCATTGGAGAGGTTTTAGCTGGGGACTGTATATGATGGCCAGTGGAGTTCTGTTGGTTTCTTTCTTGGGCTTGTCTTGCAGTAGGAGGCTTCTGGATACACGTCTGGCTCTGTTGATCTGTTTCCTTATTTCCTTATAAACTACGATACCCACACGAGGAAATAAGGAAACAGATCAACAGAGCCAGACGTCTACCCAGAAGCCTCCACTGGGTTAAACTTCTAACCAAGCCCTGAATGATCTGCAGGGCAAAGTGCAAGTGCCCACCGAGTATTAATAACCGTGCTCATGATTTAACCACTGTGTGTGTTGCTATTTCTGTACCCTGGGCCTTGCACAGACTCCTTCGTGCAATCTGACAATGCCATTGCATCATCTCTCCCTTGCTCTGGACGGGTTCATTTCTGGCCCCTCTCGTTACACACACTCTTCCGTGCAACTGCTTTGCAAAACTGCCCACCTCTGAACTCTTGCACCCCCTCATTTCAGTCCCCCGTGGATTTTGCACAAATCCTTCTACAACTACCTTCTCCATGATTTAGCCACGACATCCTTATATCCTTTTGCCAGGGGTGCTGTGCAGAGCCCCGTAGCCAGCGCACTCTGTATCCTCACCAAGCTCCTGCATCCCGCTGAGGAGAGGACAAGAAGCAATGGGCTAGAATTGCAGCAAGGGCAGTTTCAGTTGGACATTAGGAAAAACTTCCCGTCAAGTTTCAGAGTAGCAGCCGTTTTAGTCTGTATCCACAAAAAGAAGAGGAGTACTTGTGGCACCTTACAGACTAACAAATTAATTTGAGCATAAGCTTTCGTGGGCTACAGCCCACTTCTTCGGATGCATAGAATGGAACATATATTGAGGAGATATATATACACACATACAGAGAGCATGAACAGGTGGGAGTTGTCTTACCAACTCTGAGAGGCCAATTAAGTAACTGGAAAAAAAACCTTTTGAAGTGATAATCAAGCTAGCCCAGTACAGACAGTTTGATAAGAAGTGTGAGAATACTTACAAGGGGAGATAGATTCAATGTTTGTAATGGCTCAGCCATTCCCGGTCCTTATTCAATCCAAAATTGATTGTATCTAGTTTGCATTATCAATTCCAGCTCAGCAGTCTCTCCTTGGAGTCTGTTTTTGAAGTTTTTCTGTTGTAAGATAGCCACCCGCAGGTCTGTCATTGAATGGCCAGACAGGTTAAAGTGTTCTCCCACTGGTTTTTGAGTATTATGATTCCTGATGTCAGATTTGTGTCCATTAATTCTTTTGCTGAGAGACGGTCCGGTTTGGCCAATGTACATGGCAGAGGGGCATTGTGTGTAATAGCTAATCACTGGAATAAATTGCCTAGGGAGGTGGTGGAATGTCCATCAGTGGGGATTTTTAAGAGCAGGTTGGACAAACCCCTGTCAGGGATGGTAGATAATACTTAATCCTGCCATGAGGGCAGGGGACTGGCCTAGATGACCTCTCGAGGTCCCTTCCAGGTCTATGACCCCCTCCCCATGGCATATGGCACAGCTCAGCCTCTGCAATCACTGCGCCATTCGCCCCTTAGTCCAGTCACCCCGGCCATGCATTGCATTGCACCCCCCCCCCCCCCCCCCGCACTACTCATCTTTGCACCGCCCCTCTCTCTAGCCCCGCCCATACCGCCCCCGGGAGGAGCCGCGCCCTGCCCGCAGGCGCTGATTGGCTGGTAGCTCACGCATAGAGATGAGAAGGGCGTGGCCCCCGTCCGGCAGGGTCACGCGTGTGCCCGGCCCAGCAGCTGATCGCTGCCGGGCGCTATAAGAGACCGTCTGGGAGCGGGGGCGTGACGGGCGCAGCTGATCATGGCCGCGGTGGATCTCGCCAAAGTGGGAGCCCACACGCTGAAGCACGCCGTGAGCGGGCAGGTGAGCGGGGCAGCCCCCAGGGATCGGGGGGTCCCCACGGGTGGCCCCGAGAGCAGGGCGCCCGCACCTCTCCCGGCCCTGGGGAGCGTGGCTGGGGGGAGAGGGGTCCCTGGGAAGCGAGCTCGCTCCCCGGGGCTGGGCCCTGCTGGACCCAGAGCTTGCACTGCCGCGGCGCGAGGGGTCCCTGGGTTTGCCCCGGGTTAGGGTCAGTCCAGTCGGTCTTCTTTCCGCTGCCCCCCGTCTCTTGCCCTCCCGGCCAGGCTCTCCGCGTCCGAAACGTGATAAAACCCCTTTGGACTGGGGGGCGGGGCGGGGCGAGAGAGACAGACACACGCAGTGAACATGTTTCATAATCAGTTATGAAAATGCTGCTTGTGTCTGAAGACTCTTGATCCCCTTAGACACGCCTTAAATCTCTTTGCTGCCATGTTGTTGTGGTCGGTGGGTTGTTTTTTTTTGTTTGCTTGTTTGCACAGGCCAACCATCTTAATTCTCAGTCCGCTGTACCTTGCCTTGGTCTACTTTAAAACTAAGGCAGCAGGGCGTTATCTCGCTCCAGCTGAGTGATGATCTTGATCGTGTGTCCCTAATACACCTCAGCAGGTTCTGTTAAAAGCCCTGTTTGATGGGGGTGGGTGGGTGGTTCTTGTTTTGTTTTTCAGACTCATAATAATAATAATAATCTCCTTCCACCCCAAGTGGAAAGGACACGAGTCAGTGTTATAATAACACTTCCTGTTTAAAAAAAAAAGACACTTGCCTTATCCTAGTAGCAAGCATCCTCCAAACTCTGTTTTTAATCTTTCAGAGAGAAACCTCATCAGTTTATCTGCTACTGGCCAGATTTTCAAAAGTGCTCCACTCTCATTTAGCCCCACAAATAGAGGGTTATCTGCAATGCCCAGCTCCCACTGAGAACTCTCTGTTCATTTGTCCCCAATGCTGGGGGCTGAGTATACTTGACCATTGGGCCTCTTCTGTATAGGCCTTGTCATGGTTTCCTGGGCATAGTCAGTTTCCTCAGTGGGGGCCTTTCACGCCATGTTTCTCTGCTCCACTTCTCTCTCAAACCAGACAACATGGCTATAAACCACAAAGTGGGGACCGAGATAACGATCCCTCTAATACTGTACCTGGAAACTCCTCCTAACTCTTCAAACAAACTGCCTGATGAGCTTGCCAATGGACGATAGCCCTTGAATTTGATGAGGTTGCTAGAACCTGTAAGTTCTGCAACAAGTGTTAAGATGCTTTCCTGGTGCTGGCCCTGTGGCTACCGGTAATGCCTCTCCGTAGGTGGTGGAGTTCCGGGCCCTGTGGCGGGACCAGCCATGTGTGGTGCTCTTCCTGCGGCGGTTTGGTTGCCAGGTTTGCCGCTGGATTGCCAAGGAGACCAGCAAACTGAAAGAACTGCTGGACAGTCACAATGTCCGCCTGATCGGTGTTGGGCCGGAGAGCGTAGGCCTTCAGGAGTTCATTGATGGGAACTACTTCAAAGGAGGTAGGACTAGGGGATGGGAACTTCCCCCTCCAAGAGTTTCTGAGCTCTCCTGTCTCCTCTGGGGAAGTGCTGCACCCAGTTCAGAAAGCAAGGTACAGGAGTCTCTATTCATCCTTGTGCTCATGTAAAACCTGGGGTGCAGAGACTCCTAGTTCAAGGCCAGAGGGGACGACCAAGTCACCCAGCCTGCCCTCCTGACATGGGAACACCCCCTTTTCCATGCTAGAATTGTTCTTGTATTTCATTCCTGTGTATGCTGGGCAGTCATGAGTTGAAGGACGTGAACAAGGTGTAATTAGTACTTCATGGCTCCAAAAAGTTCCCTTCAGCGGGCTTGGCGTTAGCAGCTGCTTGGAAGGTTAAATTATACTTGCATAACCAGGTGGAGGAAACCTGTGCATTGCTGGCAGTCTCAGCAGAAAGGCCGAGGATATGGTGGCCATGGAGTCTGCCCTGCCCCTGGGGCATGTTCTCTAGAACCAGCCCCAGCCTGACTGGAAGAGCTGCATGGGGAAGCCTGCGGTACATGCTCTGTGGATAACTTCCGCTTCCAGCACTGTCCAGCAAATGCCTTTCTTCAGCCTCTAAAATTGGGACTGCCAGCCCAGACTTCAGAGCTGAGCATCTTTGCTAGCTTGCTAACTTGTACTAGGGCCAGCCGGGTGCAGTGCTGCGGCCAGGATCTGGGGGTTGTGAAGATGGCTTAAAGTCACCTGCTTGTCTCTGGCTGCATGTTACCCATTGCCTCTCACCCACTGATTACCTGCATCTGCAGATCTGGCCCACTCTTGACTAGCTCTGCAGAACCTGATTTCCTGCCTGAGCTCCACCACACTTCTGAGTGCCCCTCTTTTCTCCCCTCTGTCCATACCCCAAAATGTGCTGCCTCCATGCCCAGCTATTGGACCAGTCTCCTGAGTGACATTCATGCCACACCCTTCAGTATAAAACTCTGTGCCATAGATCCTCATGCAATGCCACTGATGGCCTCTAGGTACTACAGGAGCGTGTGCCTGGAAGCACATGTATTGGTGAAGTGTCTGGAGTGCTTGCAGGGAAGCTCTCTCCTGTTCTAGTCATGGGTGGATGCGGGGGAGAGACAAATAGGTTTGAGGCAATATCTTGCTGGATGATGATGCTATTTTGTGAGCTTGTTCTAGAGACTAATCGTGTTTTGACTATGAGCTGCTTGGCTGGCTGGCTGCTACTGAGAAATTTTTTTTTTTTTTTTTTGGCAGACTGGCATAAAACAAATACTGCTGAGACAGCACATCTACCCTAGTTGTGTTAACCTCACCTTTTTTCCCTCCCCAGAACTCTATCTTGATGAGACCAAGCAGTGCTACAATGATCTGGGTTTCAAAAGGTGAGTGGCTTCTATTGACTTATTGTCCTCAGTCTAAGAGAACCTCAGCCCTTAATCAAAGCAATTTGAAGGGACGTAGCTAAGATGGCTGGGGCCTGTTCTAGCAGAAGGCAGCACCCCCTCCTCTGACTGAAGACAGCTTTGCCCCAGTGTAGTTCTAATGGTCTCTGACTCCTGTGGGAAAGGGCTACCACATGGCAAACTGCAAGCCTCCCTCAGTACAAACCCACTTGGGGCTCCAGCTCTTGCCTGTCGCTTCGTTTCTCTGGGGACCATTAATGGTTAAGTGACTGTACTTGGTTTGAGACCTAGGCAAATATACAAGGCTTGGATCAAATTAAAAGCCTGGGCATACGAGCGAGATCCTGAGTTCAGTGGCTTCTGGCTAGCTCGTGCTGGTATGCTGGAACGCACTAACCACAGGGATCCATGGTGGTGCTTAGGGTCTTCGTTACAATGAGTCAAATTCAACTTTCTTCTTTTCCTCCCCTGTGTGCAGCCCCCTCACCCAGGGTCGCAGGGCTCGGGCTGCAGCCTCCTCTGCCCCACCATGGGGTCATGTAGTAACTTTGTTGTCTGAAGGGGGTTGCAGGACAATGAAGTTGGAGAACCCCTGGCTAATGTGACAACACTCGATAGCAAGCTGCATGTAATGAGTGCGGATCTCTCTGAGAGTTTAATTATTGGGGTCAAATCCTCAGCTGGTATAAACGGTGTAGCCCCATTGACTCAGCTGAATTAGAGCGGCAGAGGATAACCAACATGTCCTTTCTTCCCCCCTCAGGTACAATGCCCTGAGTATAGTTCCTGCTGCTCTGGGGAAACCAGTTCGAGAAGTTGTCACGAAGGTGAGATTCTAGATAGTAGGAAATGTACCATCTAAAGCAGTGGTTCTCAGCTGGGGTATGTGTACCCCTGGGGTTACTCAGAGGTCTTCCGGGGTACATCAACTCGTCTAGATATTGGCCTAGTTTTACAACAGGCTACATGCAAAGCACTGGTGAAGTCTGTACAAACTAAAATGTCATACAATGACTTGTTTGGTCTATAGAGCAGTATAAACACTAAATGTAAGTACATATTTATATTCTAATTGATATATTTTATAACTATACGGTGAGAGTACTCAATTTGTCAGCAATAATGTGGCTGGCACTCTTGTATTTGTCTGATTTTTGTGAGCAAGTAGTTTTTAAGTGAGTTGAAATTTGGGAGTACACAAGACAAATCAGACCCCTGAAAGGGGTACGGTAGTCTGGAAAGGTTGAGAACCGCTGCTCTAAAGGCCTGACCAGACTTGTGCTGAGCACTTGCAGGACTTCAATGGGTACATCCGGGACCCTTCTGTCCCACTGGCTTGAGTGGGTTTTGAGAGGGCCCTGAGCATCCTCAAGATGAGGTCTTTGTATCACACTTGCAATGGACTTGGGCTTTTTTTCCCTCAGGCAAATGCGGACGGCATCCAAGGCAACTTCAGCGGTGACCTCTTGCAGAGTGGAGGAACAATAATAGTCAGTCAAGGTAAATAAATGTGAATCCATCTGTCAAAACTACCATGTAACTGGCCATAGCTGGTGAAGGACGCACATTTCTAGATGACCTGCTTGGAGCGATTTGGCTGGTCGAAGAGCCTATGCCTGGAGAAGGCTTTAGAATCCATCCCATTGAAATCCTGCCTCAGGAAGGCAAGACAACTGGGTTTAGGTGGGGAGGCTTTGCAGATAATGGAGTGGGGTGGTGGGGAAACCTGACACAGGAAAAACTGCTAGGCAAGCGTCTGTGTTGTTAGATGTATCAGTTGGTTACGAATGGATGCCATCCTTGCTAACGCCGTGCTATTTAATGGGGTCTTTATGGTATTAGTTAGGCCAGTTAAGTCACCTTTATACTTTCTCAGACCCTGGAAAAAGTGTTTTTAGTTGTTCCTACTGCCTGCAAACTAAGACTAACTCTTGACCCAGCACTGCTTGGCAGGTCCATGGCCTGCATAAGGGTTCAGGCATTTGACTTCAGTTGTACTTGAAAGTATGCAGTTAACAAGAGTATACAAGGGCTCTGCCTGGGAGGGAAATCTCTTCTGGCTGAAACTTGGTACCTCCCAAATAGTGGCGTTAATGCAGAGCCCTGGTACATCTCTGCAATGGGAGCTGTCCATGCTGTGGGGTCTGTAGCTGAACGTACTTAAGCCTTTTTTGAGATCTGACCCACAACATGTCATAGTTTTCTCTAATGCTGCATTCTCCAGTTCTTAGAGTTGGGTCCAGCTCTTACCACCTGGTGGCAGTATGGTAGAAAGCATTCTCAAAACACTCTTCTTAACACAATTTAAATTAAAAAAAAAACAAAACAAAACCCTAGTTAAAATGCTGCCCCTTCTACAGAAAACAAACATTGTTGCTAACCTAATGTTTAGCTGCTGGAGTGTAAAGCAATAGGAAATCGAGTGCCCCTGCCCCAGTTGGATGTATGGAATGTCTGAGTACAGGACATGCTGCTTCCTCTTTAATAAAATAGCCCTCTACGAAGTCAAAGATCTTGCTTGGGTCTCAAGTCACACTAGGATGTCAGACTGCTCTCCATTCTGCAGCAGAACCTATTCTGAATGACTTCTCAAAGGGGAGCTGGCAAACACTTGTGATGAACACACCTGTACTTCTTGTTTGCCAACCCGGTAGTGACACTAGGTTTTTGTAATTGTTGGAAATGTCAGTGTTCCTACAGGCTTTAGGAAAGCCCCATGCTACCCTAGAACTGCTGCATCTGGAATTCACATGGGAGCGTGGGTCAGTACAGGTCACTGCAGACACAGGGCTTGTACACACTAGCGCTCTACTTCGGTATAACTTAAGTCGCTCGGGTGCTTCCCTGAGTGATGTAAGTTACACCGACCTAAGCACTGGTGTAGACAGCGCTATGTTAGTGGAAGAGCGTCTCCCACTGACATAACTACCGCTGCTCGGGGAGGTGGGGTGAGTAATTTGATGGGAGAGCTCTCTCCCATCGGCAAAGAGCGTCTGCTTCTGTGGCAATTCTAGTGTAGACTCAGCCCTGAGATTGCGAAGGTTTGAATGGGGGCATGGAGGGCAATCTGAGCTCTCACCCCTAAAGTGTTTTGCAGTCTGTGGTTCACTCTCTCTCATTGGGGTGCACATGAGCTGTTCTAGTTTTGATGTGGATGGGGGGACTGGCTGTCAATCAGTGATCCCTTATTAAAGGCTACATACGTTCTCTGCCTTGCTGCCCAATGCTTGTCATTTGTAATGACCTTAAATACATTCTGTCCTTTCTTCAGGTGGAGAGAAGTTGCTCCTGCACTTTATACAGGATTCACCTGGTGACTATGTTCCCTTGGAAACAATCATCAAAAGCCTTGGGATCTCGGCAAGTGTTAAAGAGGGCGTGAAACCTCAGGTAAGAGCTATTGTTCCTCTAGTGCTGGAAACTGAGCTACCATTTTTAAAAAAGGAAGGAACCTGCTGGAGCCACTTTACTCCAAACTTCACCTAGCTCTAGTTAAAATAGAGCACTGTACCAACAATGAACCAAGCTCATCTCCAGGGGAGAGGAATGCACGCTCCAGACATGTGATTGCTAAAGTGCACTGACTGATCAGTATCGGAGGGGTAGCCGTGTTAGTCTGGATCTGTAAAAAGCAACAGAGTCCTGTGGCACCTTAAAGACTAACAGATGTATTGGAGCATAAGCTTTTGTGGGCTTGTCACAGGCGTCTGACAAAGTGGGCATTCACCCATGAAAGCTTATGCTCCAATACATCTGTTTAGTCTTTAAGGTGCCACAGGACTCTCTGTTGCTTTTGACTGATCAGTGTAGACCCTGCTGGAGTGTGCTCAGAGTTCCCTGGTGTGCTTGAACATGGTGCTCGTTCATACCGGATAACAGGAAGTAGATGTTGCTCCTGTTTGCCAAGAGAGACTACACTTTGATCAGGACTACATTAAAACACACTAGGGGACGTTAGTGCCCTCCAGCAGGGTCTGTACAGTCCTGTTAGCGCGCTTCAGAAATCATTGGGTGTAGTGAGCTTTGCTCCTCATGTAGACAAGCCCTCACTCTGTTCGCTACCAGACTCAAGACTCTCCCACAGAGATGCTTGAAAAGTAGTGGATCTACTGCAGTCAAGGAAAAAATCAGGGGGTGGGGGGAAATGTAGCCTGAATGAATCCACCCCACGCCCTCTGGAACCTAGAGCCCTGCTGTGCTCTCCAGAGAGGGTTAATACGGAGACCATGTTCTGCTGCTAGTCACTACCGTGACTCCTCTGAAGTCTGGACCCGAGCAGAAATGGAGCTTCTACAGGGATCTGTGGCAAAGCTAGAGCAAGAGGGGGGCTAACTCTGTGCCTTCCCCATAGCAAAGCTACTGTTGCCTTATAATCCAGCTCAAAGGAGCACTTCTACCCAAGAGTCTCCGTGTGCTTTTCAGACCCTTTGGGGGAGGGGAGAGCTGCGTGAGCAGCATCAGGCACAGAGGAAGTGTCAATCTGGGCAAAAAGTCTTGAGCTTTCAAAAAGGAGACTTAATCCTTATGAACTTTTCCTCTTATTCAACCAGCTCTGGAGCAGGGTGGGGCTAGAGCCTGGGACTCCTGGCTCCCAGTGCGCTTCTTCCTCCTAAAACACCCCTGCTGCAGTCCTGAGCTGACTGTTTCCTCCCCCTCCCTTAGATCCACAAGAGGCTCCAGCCGTCCTCATGCTGTTACCTGGGGGTTTCAGAACCCGAAACTGTGGTACCTTCACCGTTTCACTCCAGGCAGTATCAGGAATAAATCCATGGGAACACAGCAATTTCTGACTGATAAAATGATTAATACAAGTAAACGTGCTTGTATTTAAAACTACAATTAGATATTAAGCATACACAGACATAAGCATTAAGTTTAGGATGTTCCAGATATAGTTACCCACAGTCTGAGATGGTTTTGAGTAATCGCTAGCCAGACTTCCAGGGGCCCTCTTTCTGTCCAGTTTATGGGGAGTTTAGATGTCAGCTCCTTTTCCAAAGAAAAGCTCCCTGGCACTGTTCCAAGGTATGTACTTTTACCTAATTTTTTTTATAGCTAACTTTAATAAAACACAAAACCTTAGTGACTTTTAGTGGGTCAGCATTCTAACCATTACTGGATTACCAATTTTCACACAAACAAAGGGAAAACAGGTAACTATGCCAGCTTTCCCTTTGCTGTTTGTGTGTGAAAGCCCTCTAGCAGAGGTGTGGCAAGGACAGCGAGATTCCCATCAGCTTGATGCTAAAGAGGATTTGGAAATCACTGGGCAGCTCTTAAGGCTAATGCTCTTTGGGAACAGAGCACAGTGTAATGCAGTTTGCCTGTTCCTAAACTGTCCCCGGGATCTCTGTAGCAGTAGTTCAAATAGCTTCTTGCAGCTGAGATTTGTAGGTACCACTAACTCTTGCTGAGCATCCAAGACTTCCAAAGAAATCAGGCTGTCCAAGGAGTGGGTAAAACAGTTACTTGACTACCCACACACAGTAGTAGTCGGGGTGTGTGTGTGTGTGTGTGTGGGGTGTGTGTGTAACTGTGTTAGTCTTATCCAAAAACAAGGAGTCTGGTGGTGCCTTAAAGACTAACAGATTTATTTGGGCATAAGCTTTCGTGGGTTAAAAAAAAAATCACTTCGTCAGATGTGTGTGGGTAGGAGAGGAAAGGACCAATCAACTTTAGTGCCCTCCCCCTGAGACCGTATACGTGACTGACAGCTTAGCCTCCCAATGCCCTCCAACAAACTTGTCCCATAAGGTTAATGGCAGCAGCCTCATGGATACCTACAGTGCTTCCAATTACCAGAGGAAGGTGCTTTTAGACTGGTCGAGCCAGCAGTAGGCCTAAAAGGAGGTGGTGTGACTAGGGATTTCAAAGGAAGGGCAGATGACTTGCTGGGCTTAAATACTTGGCTATGCTGGCACAGACTCAAACTCGCAGATGGAAAGATTCCTCTGTAAGTGGGAGGCTTAATAAACGTGTATGGAAAGTCAAGTATAACGTCCATGTGCTGTGGTGACTTGGAACGAACCCCTCCCTGGTGTGTGTTAATTATCACTTGTAACAGCAGTTCTGGCACTTGCCCCTAATGGCACCTTTCTGCAAAATCATTAAGTTCCACAGTAACTACACTGTCAACCATGCAACTGCCCCCTGACCTGAACTGTTGGTCAGGTCCGGTGACAGCAATTCCGGGCCCCAGGGCAGAACAGTTCCTCTTCCCCCCCCGGCCCCGCATGCTTCCCCTTGTGCACGTATCCCGAGAAAACTCTAGACTCTTGTCTGAGACACTAGGCTGCTATTGCAACTCAACAAGGGTCTACTAGAGAGACAGCCTGTAAAACATGGGTTCATAACTTCCTTGGTCAAAACTCTAATTTCCTTCCATCCACTAGTTATTGTGAACTTGTAGCCACTCTGGGGTTTTCTTGTAAATGAGGTAAAATGTGTAAACTACTTTGTGTTCTTGGAGCAATAGGCCAAGACTCTTACTCCAGGATCAGTTCTATTGAGTAGAATAACAAATCCTAGACTGATAGTATTGCTGCAGTTGTCAGACACCTACCTCTTGCTCTGTTTGTACAGCACACGAGATGTACCCATGGTTTGCACCCATAAGCTGAGAGAGAATTACTGCAGGAAGTGGACAAACAGGAAGCCAAAGGCAGCCATCATTGCTGCATATGAAAGTGCACAGCTTGAGGGTCTTTGTGCTTTGAGGGAGAAGGAAAGCAACCCACGTAGGGAGCCCCAGGAAGGGTGGATTAGGGTTTGTTTGACCTGGTGGAAGAAGCCTGGTTTTTCAGGTTCAGAAGTGGATTCCAGGTACAGGTGCCTTTATGGAAGCCATGAGATGAAGCTGGGGTCTAACCTAGTGGTTTAGAGAGGCTAGAAGAAAAGGAGGACAAGTGTAGAGAAGTAAAAGGAGCAAAATAGTCTTTTGTGTAGGACTTCCTGGGTGTGTCTCCCCTGCCCCACCTCCCCTTGGGCTTGAGGGAGCCACTTTGCTAACCCAATGACTGTCTCTCTACAGTGCGATGAAGAGGCCTGTACCAGATGATGGAGAGGAGCAGGGAGCAATTTTTCTTTAAGCAAGAAAGAAGCCAATGTGGTGACCTTATCTGTTCTACCACTTCATAGCTGCTGTAATCTCACCCCACTGTATCTATATTCATACTTTTGTATAATGGCCGAATCACTGAAGTGTGAGTAAATGCCCTAAAGCAAAGTGCTGTGTCAGACTGTCTTGGACAAGCATAACAAAGCTTTCCCTGTTGCTCAATGTGGTAACCAATAGCAGCTAGTATGGTGGCTTTCCCATTGGATCATTTTGATCAGGTGACCAGTAGGTGTGAACAAGAGTATCGTCTGAGGATTTTGGGACAAGGAGAGCCTCGTGCTTCATGGCCAGTGCTAATAGTTTGTAGACTTCCCCTATTAGCTTTCTTCCCTGGTTAGAAGTCCTTTCCCACCCCGTTACACTTGTCCTGCTTTGCAGAAACACTTTGTTAGCAGGTGGTGGTGGCTTAACTTTATCCATCTGTGTTAACACTTCACCCTTCTTAAAGGCATTAAAACAGAAGAGCCTTACAGATGACTGTGGGCAGAGTGCCTGAACACACTTCTAAAGCTGGGCCAGTGTCAGCTTGGGCAGATGGCAGCTTGAATCAGCGTCTTAGCTGAAGTAGGCTGTTGGGATACATACCCTGGGGTGCACCAGCAGGTGGAGATCAGTCTGCTGCCTGTACCCAGAACACAGCATGCTCTTTCATCTAATAAGAGCTAAGACTCTGTACTCTTCCCAGCCGAGGCTGGTGTCTGAATAGACTCTTTACTGTAGCTTAGGTTGAAGCTACAGTAAAGTGGACTCAAGATTTTTTTCCTTGGTGCAGAGAAATAGATTTTGTAGGTAAATAATATTTAACAGGCACCATGTACCATTCAAAAGACACTGAGGAAAGCCCAGCAGCCCTATCTACCTTCCATCTCCCTACCTATCCCTCATGATCTTTCTAATGATGAAACTTTAACACAAGCCCTGAATAATCCTTATGTCCCAGGAAAACTCCAGGACATGAGCCTCTCTGGTCATCAAATCCAGGCTCTGAGGAGCAAAGAATGCCAGATGCCTGAGAAAGCATTGATGCCTTCCTCCTCCTAAAGCCAGCGTGCATTCGCTGAAGTGCTTGGAGCAAGGGCAGCTATTGAGTCAACGAGGTGCATTTAAAGAGCCCTATTCTAACCGCAGACACACCCAAGAGTAGGAGCCTTATGCTGACACTGGAGTTTAACCTTCAACTGTCCTCATTATTTTCTGTTGTGTGAACTAATTGCAATAGGTTTCCTGGTCTGGAAAAGGTGAGTAAGTGGAGATGGACAATAAACATGACAAATAAAGTGACTTATTCTACCTGTAACTGTACACAAATGATTTAATAAGCTGATTTTTCAGAGTACTTAACGCTCCTTTGTAATTAGTCACTTGATTAAAAACAGTGTAGAAATAGGAAACACTCAGAGAAAGACTAGCTTGACTATTGTACACATCAATGAGGCACATTTAAATATGATGTAGGTTAATTTCCTGTGGTCACAGCAAAACATATACAGCATCTTCTCTGTCAAAACTTGAGGGTGATACTTTTTCTACTTTGCCGTAGCAATGCATAGCACGCTGCAAAGGGAAGGTCCCTACCCTGAAGAGGTTACAACTTTTGAACTAGGACCAATTGCAAACATTGCCTAGTCATAGATTCCAAAGGCCAGAAGGGACCATTGTAATCCTGTAGTCTTGACCTCCTTGATGACACAAGCCATGGGCTTCCCCCCAATAATTCCTAGAGCAGATCTTTTTAGAAACATCTACTCTTGTCAGAATATGAATATCTCAAATCTTACCCTGCATCGTCCATGCAATTCTGGTTAATTTATCATCAGAGCAGAAAAGCACTCAGGCTTCTACCTCCTTCAAAGCAAAGTCTTAAAGAAGCAGTGAAGTTGTTTTTTGTTTTTAAATGGTGAATGAAAATATTTTGCAAGCTGTTGTAATGCAGAACTGAGATTTCTTCTGTGTTATACCAGTGCCTTGATCTTTGTACAGGTATAGCTTTCTAATTGCGGGGAGGAGAAAAGGTCTGAATACTTGGCCTGGAACTTCATAAAATGGGAGAATAAGAGATCTGGTTAATTTTTAAACTGTAGCTGCAGTAGCCTGCTGTATGGTTCCAATTGTATATTGAGTCACAAAGTGCTGATTAGAAATGGAATCTAATTTAATATACACCAGGCATAAGAACTGGATGTTAACTGAGGAGTTAGCAAACGTGTTATATCTTGGTGCTTAATTTTAACAAGTGAAGGGGCTATTCTTCCTGTTTTCTTCCAACTAAACCACCATTGTGGTGTTTAATCATCTGCTTTATCTTAATTGAACATCTAACTGCCAAGAAAAAATGAGATCCAGGTTCCTAACATTAAGGGTAATTGAAACTTGCCAAATACACACTGATTTTTATCCTGGTAGGTGAATGCTTCACCATGCCCAGTATTTTACCATCTAAGCTAATTGAACAAGCCCTACCTCACTGGAAGTGACCAAGTGCCTTCAGCTACTCGCTGATGGGAAGTAGATGTGTTATGTTAAACTTCAGTAAAACCCAGAGGTGCCCAAATGATTTCTCCCCGAAAACTACCCCGCAGGAGACCTCAGCAGAGAGTGCCCGGTGGCCAGGTTCTGCATCTGCAGCGGTCATTTCAGTAAGTAGACTTTTTAGGTCACTGACTCAATGAGGAAGGTTTTGTTTTATACATCCTACAGCAGGATGTGGGGAGGCAACTTTTCTTTCCAAAAAAAAAAAAAAAAAAAAGCTAGCGAAGCTTGTTTCTAGACACGTCTGTTTGGTTTTATGCCTATAGATGCAGGGGCCAGATTTTTCAAAGGTCTCTAGGCTTTACAGGCCAGATCCTCAAATATATTTAGGCTCATAACTTGCATTGGGGGGAGTTAGGCACTTCAAGCCAGATTTTCAAAGGCATTTTATTCTACCAGCCTCATTAATGGCTTGAATCTGGCTGTAGATTTTCATTTCTTAGTTGCAGAGCCCATTTAGGTCTAAATGCTCCAGCTACCACTGTACAGGGTTGGGTCCTAAACCCCCATTTTCTCCAGCTGATGTGTATATAAATACCAAAACCAGGAGCTTTAGATAGCAGTCTCATGTATGCACTCGCTATCTCTGCCTGAGCAAGCATCTCTTATGTATATGGTCATGCTTGTTTGAGATCTGGTACGTAATACAGCTAAGTATGAAAATAGCCCATGCTCAGTGAATAGCAGCATGTTCCTAAGGGCTTAATCCTGTCCTTGTTTATACCCCCTGCAATACCAGCATGCATAGACAGTCCTATGTGGGGCTGAGCACCATCACCTTATCTTGAGCATCAGGCCCTAACTAATGGCACCAGGTGCTTACAGACATAAGGGAAGGCAACTGCCCATGTTACTACAAAGGCTTTCTCTCTTCTAAACACCACTCCCATGGACTTTGTGGTACATAGGAGAGAGATTAGACCCTGAGAAAGCACAAAGTCTCTGAGTTGGGGAGGGAGGGGATAAGGGCAGATAGGTTAGTCATTAAATAAACTCTTCTAATCTAGAAATTCAAAATAAATAAGTTTGGGATTCTCTGCTGTAATAGAGGCTCTTAATTTTCAGATGAACTTCATTTTGCCAGGAGAAAGTAATGTATTACATGTACATGCAAATATTATCCAGACTTCATTTGGTAAGACCACACTATTACTGTCAAATAGTACAATAGCTCAGTGACAACTAGACACGTCTCTCTAGTATAAAGCTGCTACTGGTAATTAGTGCTGATTTAATGAAGTGAATTCCAGCATGCATCAGTTTCTTTTGTTTTTAACTCAATGACTTTAAATTTGAAGATTGTTCTAAGAATTTTTTTTTTTAAAGGGGTGAGGGGATTAATTAATTTTGTTAATGAAAGTTGCTTGTTAGATGGACACTCAACCACAAAATAGAACTCTTACCAAAACGCTACTGATCCTGGATGTAAGTCACATTCCATAAAAATAAAATGAATCTTAATTATGCATTACATAGATACTAAGTGAATTAATAACTTGTTTTGACATCTGTGAAGATAAGGAATACCAAATGTTGTTAAATTATGAAGAATAAGTGGTATCCTGCTTTCCAGTGGTACATATACCAAAAATAAACGTTTTCAATGAAGAATGTTTAAGTCCACTATAAAGGATTGACCATTTCAGTACTAGTTACTCTGAAATTTTAGCATTCGTGGAAGAAAGCAATCCAGACCTGTTTCTACAGATAAATGCCTGAACAGTTTTCTGCAGTACAAGTTTTATTATATAAAAATTAACCAGACTTGTGCCTTTTTAAAGTGTACTGACATCCAATCTTTAAAAGCAGACGATAGCAAAATAAAAAAGCCCAGGATTAAAAATAGATAATTGTTTCCCTGTGTAAATGTTTTGCTGTTTACAATAAGCAACAAGCTTTTGCCACTAACATATTCTAAATATTTACCCTGACTGGAAGAATAAGCATCCTCTTCGATATATTTCTGAAGGGAGGAAGAGACCCATGTAATTCTGAACGTGGCAATGCTAGAGAATCTCCTCTTTTAAAAGTTCTTTACATCTCATTGCATTGAGATCATGTTAAACTTGCCCAGCGGAGCAAAACAAGAAGTGCAAAAACAGTGGTTCAGCTTTGCTGGATCTCAGCAGCCAAGTAGGTATTTTAACAGACAGTTCACCTTGTAAAATATCAAGACAAATTACAATCTCTTACAACAAAGCAGTCAGCGAGGTGCGAGCAGACAGTGTTACGTGGACAGCACACAAGTTTAACTAGCTCTACCGTTGGGTTTGGGAGAAGTGCACTAGAAACTGAATCAGAATATTGAAAAAGAATTAACTCAGTGAAAAGTCAGACAGGCTTACTGAATCTCGAAAGGATTCGTTAGTTGTAAGACATACTAAAATGAATATTCCTTGCTGAAAAATAAAGCTGCTTTTATTTTTTAAAGAGCTAGTCTTTGTAACCCTGATGTGGTATCGTAACAGTCAGGATGTCATTTGAAACAGTCATTTTTCTCCTGAAGCACACGGTCGCTTTCACTCCAGCCCGGTCAGACAACCCTGCGAGATGCCTGCGTACATTCCAGCCGAACCACAAAAGCCCGTCAGCTGTAGCTTCTTTAATTCTGACTACAGTAGCTGCACCATTAACCTTGGCTGTCACTGCACAGGAAAACATCAGGCACGTCACTGGCTAGAACTGTTCAGCAGGTAGCCACACGAATTCAGTTTTTAGACTGTGCAGTCAAAGCATTATCAGCATCAGCATCATTGTTTGTTTTGGCTACCACACTCTGCATTTCTCTACAGGGTGCATGGCTGTGCCCTTCTTACAGTGGAATGCTTCAGAGAAAGCTTCAAAGTTTTGCAAGGATCCCATCACCCTAGACAACACAAGGGAGTAAAAGAAAGGGGTTTATTTGTACTTTGGGGGACAACAGTGCAGAATAGAACGTAAGCATGTCCTTGAGAGAATCAGAGCTGGAGGTCTAATCAGGTCCTCCTCATGCTGAGCATGTACACTAAGAGATGGTCTCTACCCCAGATGGCTTATACAGTCTAAGGCTATGATTCTGCAGTCAGGGTCGTGATGGCAGGCTTTTGATCCCGCACGGAGCCAGTGGGTCTGCAGGTGGGTGGATTGTTGCAGGATCTAGGTATAAGGCAAGATGCAGCATCCTCAGCGGCACAACTAGTGCTGAGGCCAAAGGGAGCCCAGCCACTGAAACAAACTCCATGAAGGAGAAGGATGGTCCTCAGATGCCTGCAAAGAGCAGCCAGCCACTGTCAAGCACGGCCACTGGTACAGTCTAGACACAGGTCCTGCTCCAGCAATGAGGATGACATGGGTAGACACTTGGGCCTGCATGGATCCACAGTGATGTCAAAGTGGCTCACAGCAGTACTGGGGCTCTATTCTATAAGTTACTCTTCCTTACAGGATTCTTCTTCAAATATATACACGTGTGTACACATACACCCCCCCCCTCCCTTGATGTTCAGTTATACAGACAAGAGTTAGTTAGTTTTCAACCCAGCTTGAAGACAATCCGGTGAAATGATGCAAGAAAATTATTCTTTCAGGTGGAGAGTCAGACTTTTAAAAACAATGTCTGGGGACTCATCAAAGAAGCAATAGCAGGAGTTTTGCAGGCTGGTTTATTGCTGCATTGCCTAATCCATGGCAGGTTCTGGGTGGGATGCAGATAAGGAGCGTACTGCTTCTCAGTGCGGCCGAGTTCCCTGGGCTCAATATGGGAGTGTTTCTTTTCAGGTGTGTCTAAGGTGGTGGAATTCTGGCAGAAATGTGCCTGGAGGGGGTTAATCCAGTTTGATTGTGTTAAAGCATTAGCAAGCAGTTGTTAGCTGTGTAAAACAGCTTAAGCATACGCTCTCCTTCTGATACATTGCAGTGAGGGGGTGAAATAGGTTATACAGTATTAGCCCAAGTCCTTACGACTCACCTGTATTTCAAAGGGCTGTGAACATCTGTCTTTATAGACTGGCTGGCGTACTCAGGTCTGTAGGAACCACACCATACCTACACAAGGAAGAGGATTAAAATCTTGTGGATCAAGAGCAGGGGAATTTAGCAGGCCAAGGTACTGGTGACCCCTTTCACACAGCAAGCCTCTGAGTGTGACCCCCCCCATACATTAAATACACTTTTTTATATATTTAACACCATTATAAATGCTGGAGGCAAAGCAGGGTTTGGGGTGAAGGCTGACAGCTTGCGACCCCCTCCCGATGTAATAACCTCATGACCCCCTGCGGGGTCCAGACCCCTCCAGTTTGAGAACCCCTGATTTAGATGGAGTTGCAGCTGCTGAAATCGAGCCCTCATTGAAGTTAATAGGAGTTTTGCCATTGACTTTCACCCAAGATGTCAAGCCCTTGAGAGGCCCCAGAGATGTTAACACCATGGATTGTCCTCTAGAAACCTCCTGTCCTGGGGAGTCAGTTTTCTCCAAAGCCCCATCTTCCCTACACCATGTTCCCCCAGGTGTCGATCATGCTCTTTCTGTGAAGGTGTTGAAAAGACGCTAATAATTAAGCCCTCTTCAGCGTTGGGTCAGAGGACCCTTTGCTGACAAGCCCTGGCCGTAGGAGGACGTTTCCTCCGGTGGGCAAAGCTCAGGAGCATTCGGACCCATTCTTTGTTCCTAAGCTTCAGCACGTTATAATCCATTTCTATTTTCATGCAACTCTTGGCAAAAGCCAATGGGTTCCTACCTGGGCAAAGTTCAGAAAGAAAAGTTGCTTGTGAGTCAGGTCGAGTCCTGGTAACTTTGGCTCCTTCCCTTCGTGTTCCAGCCATTTTAAATAGGCCTATAAATGATCACAAGTTCATTTAGCAAGTTGCCTCCCCATTCAGACACGATGGCTACTCTGAAGGTCACTGTTCAGATAGGGTAAATCCAGCCTGAAAAGGCCTGGTCCCGCTCCCTTTTAACCTTGGACACTTTAGTAATTGTTTTTATTAGAAAGCAGCAATTTGTATTTATTCTCATAAAGAGCCTTCCATCCTAACGGGCTTTGTAAACTTTAGATTTATATAGAAACACAGCGAGATCACTTTGCACATCAGCAGCCACCTCTGGGCCGAAACAGTTTCTGGAGTGTGGCTGTTCATTAACTGTTGAGGAAACAAGAAAAACCTGATGATTTCCAGTTCTGTTCATTCTGTCTGGGGCACCTGGCATTGGCCACTGTCAGAAGACAGGATACTAGACTAGATGGACCATTGGTCTGACCCAGTAGAGCTGCTCTTATGTTCTTAAAAAATAACTCCAAATGGAACTGCAGGTGGGATTTTAGATCAGCCATATGTAATTACTTGGCTTTGAATTTGGGCAGCCCACTTGGGTTAACATCTCTAACCTTAAAAAGACTTCTCTTTAATGATCATGAATTATCAGGAGCTCTGTTGCAAGTCTCCAGAAAGGTGGCACAGTACGGTGTAGCACTCTGCTGGACCAGAGATTCACCACACGTTCAACAGCAAACAAGAATCATGCTACTGTTCTGAAAAGCCCTGACAAAAATTCATCTGACAATGTAGATGTAGCTCAAAGCAATCAACTTAGCCTGCATGCATGTGATTGTGGTTTGAAATACAAGCATAGCGGCAGATTGCCCGGGACTTTTCCGTATGACCATGGAAGGAAAAGGAAAGCAGATAGTTAAATTTCCTCCTCACTTCTGTCTCTCTCTCTTCAGGTAACTGCTCATAAAATAGCAGATAATAACCCTGAACAAAGTTAAATCCATTACCTGTTACTGTTGCATGCTAATTGGCCAATTTTCTTTTTTTAGGTCCATTGACATAATGAAGACAATTTAATGCATCTCATGCCAGTTAAATCTGAACATTTTATTACCATATCCTCTCACTCACATAGATATTCCCAAACAAAAAGCTTTAAAGGTAGTGTGAACAGTGAAAATACAAGTTTCATAGCAAAGAATCTCAGAAGATTGAACTGTAGGGGCCATTAACTACCACCATGCCACTCTGTTTCCCATATTTCCAATGTGTTCTACAGTAAAGTTAATGTTCAATTTTAAAGGCTTCCCGGATATTCAGAATATTTATCTTTTTGAAAAATCAAGGAATTCAGAGGCAAGGTTATACAAACATCCTTAACTCTGACCCCATATCTCCACCCATTATCCCTTTAATAGGGATACAGGTAGATCATAGTTACCACAACTTTAGAACTGTTTCATGTCAGTAACTACATTCCACAATCCCACACTTTCTCCACGTGGAAGGAGCATTCAGACTGGTGACTACAGTACTCATATCTGCAGCCATTGTGTGTAGAAGCAGGGGGGGGCACAGATGCAGCAGGTCTATTTTGTGTCTGGAATGGCACATCTGGCTGTTACAGGACAGCGAGTGAGACGTACAGCGGGATATCTAGTGTGTATAAAGAAGGTGGACAGGCTAGGCTGAATTGCCCCACTCTCAGCGGGATGGGAATCCCCTGGAATGTCAAATGTATCGTCTCTTGCTCTGAAAATATCTTCCAGGATTGAGACACTTCTCTTGGGAAGGGGCAGGCTGCTGTTGATATATAGAATATATTAAGTGCCATTTTCAATCTGCTCCAGAGGAACATGCAAAATAAATAGCAACAAGATGGAGGAAACTTCTGTGTGTCACTGTCTTAAAGGCTATAAAACTTGCGAGGGAAGTAACAGAGGCAGCTCAGGGGCCGGATTCTACTGTGAATTCGGGGGGGCAGAGATTGTTTACAGATATGATCCGTATTTCTTTGATAGCAATGCAATATTTCTATCAATGCTTTGATGTCTCCCCTATCACACCTGACATGTGGCTTTAGTTTCAGGAGAAAAAGTGCAAGAAAAGTAAACTGGGGGGGGGGGGGAGAAGAAAAAAAAAAGGTTGCTGTGCTTTAAAAATCATCATCATCATCAAATCATGTTGCTAAGTAACGAAAGCTCTGTTGCCATGTGACAGATACCATTTGACAAGCTGATTGAAGTTAAGCAAGCATCTCAGTCCGATGGGCTTTGGCGAGAGGCAGGTTCTTTCACCCTCTTCGCTGTCTATTTATTCCCACACTGCTTGTTGCCCTGACCTGTTTGCACAGCCCCTTGCCCAGTGGGGCCCCGATCTGTGATTTGGGCCTAGGTACTACAGATAATGATAATGCGGATAGCTGTGGTCACTTTTGATCTTGTGATTGGATCCACATGGGCGTGCTTGCATAGAGCCTATTCGGGGCGTTGGTCATTTGACCAGTGTTATGCAGTGGCATTCACTGAATTCCCTATGGCACAGGGCACTTTGCCTGGATAGGGTATTAAACTTCACCTCTCAGTCCCAGGAGTGATGCCCGTAACTCCCAACACATCCTCATGAAAATGAGCACATTTGGCTCTGACCAGTTTCTGGCTTTCCTGCAAAAACCGACTCGCAGTATTTTAAGAAGCTACCTTGTAAGCCTGTCGGACTCCTCCGTTGTCTGCAATATTCTCTCCCAGCGTGCTTATTCCACTGACCTGTAACATAGCAATTGTTTGTTTACCGTGTGTAATGTCTGTCACTCCAAAAGCATTTCACAAGTTGAAATGGAAACACTATGCTCTCCGCTGATGTGCGGCCACCTCTGCGGTGGAGAAAGACTGAAAGGGAATAATACCGAATGTTACGGAAGCAGCAGGGTAGAGTGTACAGGGTCTACCAGAATTGGAAGTGGTTTAGGAAAATAACAGCAAATGGGCTGTTGGGGGGGGGTATATTCTCCATCAGCCAGGGCAGTTCATGGTGGGACAAACCCTTTTGTGTATAGGGGAAGGTGGGGTATGTCAAGTTGTGCCCCAAGAGCTTGACAGGGTCTTGCAACAGAAGCAGCTATGAACCCACTTCATTAGGGTCCTGTTGCCTCCTTTACAACCCATGGCCCTGCTAGACTAGCCTAATAGCCCAGGTTAGGAAACACCATCTCCACAATATTTCCAGGGCAGCCCTCACCCTTACAGAGCACAGCAATCCTCCACTTACAAGCTCCAGCCCTGAGATTTTTTTTTTTCATTTTGGTATAAATAGGGCTTAGGCACCTGCTTTTAAAGCCACGCACCTGGCATGGGCTCAAAGGGGCGGGGCAGGGGGAGGGGGAGGGGAAATGTGCTGATTCAGCCGAACAGCAACTTTTTTTCATTTGCTCTGTTTTTAGTTTTCTGCCTTTTCATGCGTTTGGGGGGTTAACAGTTGCTGTATTTAAAAGGGAAACCCTCCTCTTAAAGCAAAACTGTGTATTTGACTTTGGTTTGTTTGCCTGCGCTGCAAAGCATTGTGGGGGATGGAGGGTTATAAAAAGGTCAGCCCAAAGGCAGCTGAGGCAGTGTAAGATGGGGGTGTGGTTAGGGAAGGTCTAGAGCTAGGATTTGACTTTGTGTGGAGGGACCTGGAACTTTTCTCTCTTAGTGGGTTCTGCTCATTCACTGTTTCTACGTTCTATCACCAAAACTACTCTAGACCTGGATGCATTTAGAGATATCTTCTAAACAGATTTTTGGGAAGATGAAAAAATATTTTACCTATTCCTCTGTTCTACTATTCTCTTTAAGTTACCTGATCCTTTTTAAATCCCCCCTGATCAAATTATAAATGAAGAAACAAAACTAATTAACTTCTACAACTGGGGAAGTAGGAATCAAGCTTTTCTTGTTATCAAGAAGGAATTTGTGTCTTCTCTCTGTTTCCCTAATTCTCTGGGCTGGTTTAGATCTGGTAGCTTTGGAAAAAAATAAGAAATAAAGTTAAGACTAGGGTGGTTTTACCTCTAGAGATCTAGCTTCAAACCCTGGATTGTAGAGTTTGGATCAAGTGCTTGAGACTCTATTGCTATCAAACTAGTTGCTTTCCCATCTGCTAAATTAATTCATAAAGGCATCCTACCCAATCCCTATCCTGTGGAGTTTACTCACATTCTGCCCTCCAGCCAGCTCCCATGTGTAGTTTCCATACTGATAAACCATGCAGCGCGACTGGTCTTTGAAATGCATGGCTGAGAAATTGCTCCACCAATCAAACATATTTCCATCTTTGTCAAAATTTCTTCCTGTTCATGAAAGCAAAGAATGGAGGAGAGACTGTTTCAGGGTGCAATGATCTGTGTGTCCAGAGACCCTGACTGATTGCCAGCTTTAAATATTGGCACACAGTTCCTATAGATACATTTAGCAACTTCTAAACATGTTTCCCTTCCCTAGTACCCTTGTCTCCTGCCTGCCTCCCTTCTGTGTGTTTGTTACACCCACTTGTATCTTCTCTATTTTGAGCATCAGTTCTTAGGGCTAGAGACTGTCTCTTACTATGAGAATGCGCAATACCCAGCACAATATGGCCGTGATCCTGATTACAGCTCTTATGCATGTCTGTGATACAAATAATATTCCTAATTAGCCACTAAATCCTTGCAACCCCGGTGCAAATACAGACAGTGCTCTGCAATTGACAAATGAGGAACCTGAGGGTCAAAGTGACTTTGCCAAATCCACAGAGGGAGCAAACCAAGACCAAGATTCTGGTATCTCTGTTCCTAATCCTGTTGCTCAGAGCACACCCCTTGCTCAATGTGGACCTGTATCCAGACAGCTACAGCAAGTGTTTTATGTTTAAATTATATAGGGCCCACAGAGGTAAAAGCCACATTCAATAAAGCCTATGTGTAAAGAATTATTGATTTTTTTTTTTTAAAGAAGTATCAGAATTGAGTCTTAAGGTCCGAAACCATTTTAGGCCCCTGTCAATGATAATGACAACAATCAATTATTTTTTAACAAATGGGTTTAAAAATAGAGACCCCAGGGGTCAGGACTCTGTGTGTCACGGTGCTACCACCAGAATGCGTTTCACAGATTTCATTTTACTTTGAAAGGCAGCACACAGGCTAGTACTGACAGCGTTTCTGATACTTTACTGCTGTAAAAGTAACAGGTTTCTGGCATATTGCCATTAATTTAATTCATTTCTTTAAATTCATTACTCTCATTTTGCCTGATCGGTTCCAGGATCATTCACCCCAAATCATGCATCTGTAGTATTGTTATTACTGCGCGTGAGTGTGTTTCAATCACAGCAGTCAGAGCGGATAGACTATTACCACCCACATCTAGTTTTCTACTGTGTGATCGATGCAATAATAAAAGAAATATTTTGCTTGGATAATTTTTTAGTCTCTTCTCACCATTGTCATCAAAACCATGAGTAATTTCATGTCCAATTACCATCCCGATCCCTCCAAAGTTTAGTGCCTGTGGCTGTTGTTTGCTAAAGAAGGGAGGCTGTAGGATTCCAGCAGGAAACACTGCAAAATGAGAGAGAGAGAGGTTCAGAGAATTTCATCTGTGTGTGCTCTGTAGATGGGTCAGCCTTTGGCAGCAGATCAAGCAGAAAACGTTTCCTCTGTTTATGACACTTGCTTTATGCATCTTATAACACATTGAGGATGATCATGTGAACTGAACTCTGCCTCTCTGACTGTGCAAGGAGTCGTTCTTAAATGATAAACGTAGTAAACCTGTAACTATAAAATCTTCCATTTGAGAACCCAACATAATTTCCCTTCCAGCTCCGCTTGTTTAGTCTTATATATCTTGTACATTAAAGGGCAGTTATAATTAGAAAAGAGACTTAGAATTACACAGTAGAATCTCCTTATCTATTCCCTTTTAGGGAATCAAGCAAAGAACTGTTTAGGTTACAAGCTGAACGATAATTCCCCCCATCCCCTAAAGCTGACAAGTTCAGTCCGAACCTCAGATCTGAAGATCAACCTGGCTTTGTCTGCTCCTAATGTCATCACGAGAGAGTCAACAGTCCAAACTAGAACAGGTCACAAAATGAAACCTATTTTCACACAAACACTTCAAAACTGATTTCATTTTGAAATGTTCAGAACGGCTCCGTTTGCAGTGGTGGTCGGTTTTTGCAGTTGTTTTTTGGAAAATTTAACAAAAGCAGGTTTTGGGTGAACAAAACAAAAAATTGCAGTAACATCTTTGATAAAATGTAGAGAAAATATTGGAAAAAATCAGATTTTTTTCATGAAATACAAAAAATGTCTACAATTCCAACAAGTGTTTGCAAAAAAAAAAAAAAAGAAGTTATTTGAAAAAAGGCTATTTAATATAGATGGCCATACTTCATTAGAAAAAAAATGGTTTTAATCAGAACAGAACTGAAAAATCCTTCAAATGATGCAGGAGGCAGAATGGACCCTCACCCTGACTCCTTCACCCACCGTTGTATTAAATTTTATGGGGCTGGCACAGAGGTAGTTAAAATGTTGTATTTGTCATTAAAGGCAGCAGCTCTGACTCAAAGACACACCAAGCACCCTGGGTTACGATTCCATGGGAATACTGGTTCACCTGTACATTTTTTCCTCTTTGCTGTCCCAATGAACTATGTTCAGTTTGTATCACGGAGCCATTTTATGGAGAAGCTAATGGATATTTTATTGCTTTATTTTTGTTAAGAGAAAGGTTAACCACCATATGCGGCCTACAAATAACACTGAGGCTTAATGTTTAAAGCATACGCCATCGGAATTACTACTGTGTATCAACTGTACTTTGGATGACAGCCTTGGAAAAAATAGCTCTAGCCTCCTCCACACTACACACAAAAGCCTAATATATCGGCAGTGGGGTTTATTCTTCCTTGCAAGCGTTGAAGAGGAGACACGTGACCTTCAAGAAGGAAGGAATGCTGCAAATGGGTCATTCTAGAATGGGTCATTCTAATCAGATGCCTTTGAATAAGTGAAAAATGTGAAAAAACCACATCGCAAAAATTTGTGTAGGGAGATGCAAAGCCCTTTGTAAAGAAGGATCATTGTGTACACAGACACAGTGTCACTAGGAGAAGAAAGCAACAGAGGGTCCTGTGGCACCTTTGTGAACACAGACACAGTGTCACTAGGAGAAGAAAGCAACAGAGGGTCCTGTGGCACCTTTGAGACTAACAGAAGTATTGGGAGCATAAGCTTTCGTGGGTAAGAACCTCACTTCTTCAGATGCAAGACTTGCATCTGAAGAAGTGAGGTTCTTACCCACGAAAGCTTATGCTCCCAATACTTCTGTTAGTCTTAAAGGTGCCACAGGACCCTCTGTTGCTTTTTACAGATTTAGCCTAACACGGCTACCCCTCTGATACTAGGAGAAGAAAGGCAACCAGTTTCCACTAAGACAGGAGCAGAAATGTTAACACTGTGAAAAATCAAACCAGAACTCAGTAGGTACATTTGCTCTGGACCCTAGATACAATGAGCCTTGGTTTTATTGGCCAGGGAGAGTGTGGAGGGGGGGAAGCAAGAATATTTGTAGGAGGGTTGGTACTTCTTAGCATCCCATATGGGCCCAATCCAATGAAGGATGTTTTAGTCACAGCTTTTACAGATCTGGAAGCTCTCACGAGTTTGACGTCCATTAGCTGAGGCAAGTTTCTTCAGTCTTGTGTGTCTCTCATAAAAATAATTTCAGCGCCATCTGCACAAACAGCAAAGCCGGGAGCATCGCTTAAGTTTCCCAGGCATGCGGAGACATTAAACAGCCTGAAATACATGGTGAGTGCTCACTACTCCCTGAAGTTGGCACTCACTTGGTGGTTGTTCCTTGCTAGGTTGTCAAACACAAGGCTATTTCAACGAAGGAATGTAAACAACTTTGCCGAGTTTAAGTGAGTTGAATATTCATCACAAAAACAAAGGCTGGAGCAGACCAGCCCATCCAGCTCGCACCAGGAGTGCTACAAATGTTCAATCTGGGCTGCATATGGGCAACCACATGGAACCGCTAACATGCAGTGCTTCACATACACAAATTATTCTTAAATTCCACTGCTCAGTCAAAATGGTTTGAAACCTACCTATCTGATTTCGGTTGGGGGAATAGAACGCGTTGACCACTGCAGCACCAATGATCCATCTAGAAAGAATAGTACGTAAAGATATAGTCATTTTTATAAGCATTCTCTTTATTGAGTTAATCTCCTCCTAGTTGCATATGAAATGGGAGGGGTGGAGGAGAAGAAAGCAACTGGGAATGGTTCAGCAAGGACATTCAGACTGGAAAATGGTAACGTTCTTTTGTTTATATGACACGGTTCAGCCTAAAGGATCCCAGATCAAAGCCAGGTGTCATTTTGCTCGCATTGCTAAGCAGCCACCTCTGGGGTGGAATGTGGTAGCTATTTAACAGTTCATAATACTGCAATTTAACAGTTTGAGACAGGAAATGAAGACTACAACATCTAAATAAAAATGCAGAGGGGAAGTTTAGGGCAGCAGAATGGATTTACCCACACTGAGAACTGGGACAAAGTTTGTCTATTGAAAATGTTTAATTAGAACAGTCAGAGTAAATCATTACAAATGTAGAACCAGACGTACTACCGTCTATATTGTGAAACCGATTTTTCATAAATAGTGAGTACTCATTTTGATAAGTAATTCCTGTTTGAAGTATATGATTTTGGAATAGCAACCAGTCCCTCCTCAGTCTATAATGAATGGCTACATCAGTATATGGTTTCATAGCATCTCCCAGAGAGACCTCACTGCATCATGAAATGAACAGGTGACTAGCCAAGAGACTTGTAATAAACCTTCGTTTACTCTACAGAGGGACACTTCCAGGATGTGAACATAGGTATTCCATGTGACTGTGATAAGTAGTTGATACGATGCTGAATAAGATATTAGTTATAAAATCTTCTTCAATTTGGGTCTTTAAACAATGGACTGTTAACGATCTAAAGTGATAAGTGGTTTTATGGCTTATTGGGAAAATCTTCCAAGCCTGCAAGGGGACTTTGCTGGGAAGTCTACAAATCATACACGAAAAATGAAAGCCATAACTCCACACACTACCAAATTACCACACAAAGAAGGCCTGAACCAAAGCTCATTAAGTCAGTGAAAAAAAGCTCCCAATGGGCTTTCGATCAAATGAATGACTTTTCCATTACTTAATACATCCCAATTCCCAAAATACCAACCTGTGAGTGATAGATACTGTAACCTACACAGGCTTTAGTAGGTATATTCTGCATATTAGATGAAAATAAAATGGCTGCAGTGCAAGGCACTGACATCAGGGCACTTATTCCACATCTTAATCTGAACCGAATGGCTTTTGACTGCACTATTCTAATGCAAAGTCCTTAATATCTTTGTTTATGAAAAAATCATAGTTTTCAGCTTGAGCCTGCTTCCTTGGAAGTTCACGGCCAAATTCCCGCTGGCTTCAATAGAAGCAAGATCCCAGACCAACCCTTTAACAGCACATTTTGTGTTATATAAACAGAGGTGTTAATCAAATGCATTTTGGAGTTTGCTTCTGCCTTTCTTTTGTCTTGGGAACATCCTCCTGCTGCATGGAGGCCTACTAGCACGTAAACAACCAATCAGTTGTTGGCTTTCTTGCTGCTGCCCGTAACCAGCAAAACCACTCATGCTGAAGGCTAATGTTACGGGACGATGCTCTTTACTCAACAGCAGCTTGTCTTGCCACGTGTAATGGATTTGGAGCTGCCAGTAATAGTTTATGGATGCTGTATGTTCTCTGTGTGTCTAATTGTTGTGAGGGGGGTTTACTCTATGCCCATATTGAATTAATTCAATAGCAGGATGGTCAGGAAATGCACACCCAAAGCAGGGGCGAGGAGAAACCAGATGGACCCTTCCCAGCAAACGCTGAGAAACAATGCTGGGGCCATTCACTTGGATGCTCTGGCTCTGTCCCACGGTGGCCCTCACCGGACTGGTTTTGGGCAAGCATGGGAGCTGACAGAACAAAGACTGTGGGCTGGATTCCTAGACAGGCCCTCAAGGACAGGGAGGGAGAGCTAAGGTGAACCCAGACAGACTCCAGAGGCTGGGGGACCAAGGGGGAAGTTAGACCTACCGGGGTCCCCAAGAAGAGGATGGTTAGATTCTAGCTATATGTGTTTTATTGTTTTAAAATCCTTTTCTCTTATGTTATGGTTTGTTCTTGTTGTCAAATGAACAATGCGCCTGTTTTAAGAAGGTTGTTTTGCGTCCCTGTATGCAATGCTGGTTCTAAGCTCCCAAAGGGAAGAATTGCAGGTACATGAATCCAGTGGTGTTGCAGGGCCTTGCAGCACAGTCAATACACTGGAAGGCTTGAGCTCGGGACCCAGCCAAAGAAGGGGAGAATCGTCAGACTCCACCTCAGAGTGGTAAAGGCCTGAGGCCTGACACTTGAGGGGGTGGACTCAGAGAGGCCAGAGAAGGGGTTAGAGGTGCAGCTAGCCCTGTCGCCATGACACTGATATCCTAAAAATTACTATTAAATTCACATTTCTAATAGTCGGGGTGAAAATACTGATATTTAATTGCTTCATCCCCCATAGCAATAAATTATCTTAATTAAAGATGGGCCTGAGCTTAAAAGTTCAGTTCTGGATCCAGATCCAAACAGCTACAAAGCCCAGACGCGTTGGGAACTGCAGTTTGAAAGGCTATTTTAAGCCATGGTTTCTACCTCCTTTCAGTTATTCGCTTTCCAAGGTACACGCTGGCCCATCCTCATTGCTCGCCTGTCAGGAAGATCAGTCCCAGTGTTTGTGATAAGTCGCTCCATGGTAATATAATAGTGTGTAAAGTGGTTCTGTGAAGGATTAAACTGAGATTCCAAAAGGTCTGAATGATCCCATGTAGCCACTGTTACGTTCATTACCACTAGAGGCCGACAAAGAGCTGTTTGTTCAATTCCCTCAGATGCCCCATTCTTAGACAGCCACAAACAAAAGTATTCTTAATGATCTGATATGAGTGGAGAAGGGCAATGCCACCACTGTAGTGCCAGGGTGGTCCCTAACCATTATTCCAGGATTTAGGGTGTTTATAGAGCCATGCAGTCTGGACACTCACATATCTTGGTCAACTCTCTCTCGAAGTTTTTTCAAGCTCTTCTGGGCTCCAGCCCTCAGGTTTTCCAGGCTGTTTTCAAAATACTTGTGCTCACTGAAGTTTAACTGAAGAAATACAAATCCCGGCATATTAGCAAGTTTTTTTTAATGGAGAATTTCCTTTAACCACCACCTATGGGATGTTACTATGAAATATTTGTCCTGTAGTTATGCATCGTGTAGAAACAGATGGGCAGCTCTTTCTTAAATAGTGAGTTGTTTGGGGGCAAGGACTAGGTCTTTGCATGTGTTACACAGAATCTAGCACAATGGGGCCTTGGTCCTGATTGGGGCATCCGGGGGTGACAGTAACACCGGTATTTAATATTGTAAATAGCAATGCAATATGTTTACACTTTTGTATTAACCCTGTTCAGGTTCATGCCGCATACTTACATTTGCATATTCCTGATCCAGTTTTTCATTCTGATCTTCCAAAATATAGTCTGGGTAGCCAATTTGTTCTTTAATTGCCATTGCCTACAAGAAAAGAGAGCCCACAATGGTCTCACAATAGTCAAAAAAAACCCATCTGGATCGCTGCATACAATGGATCAAATTCATTGCTGGTGTTGGTCCACTAGCTTGAGTGGAGTTACATCCGGGGTGAATTCAGCCTAGTTAATATTCATATGATGAGCCAACAAAGAGTGTATTTGATGTAAGTATTGAGAATGTGTGCAAGGGTTGTTCAGGGGTGATGGGCTTGGGTACAAGCATTTGGTGCACTTATATAGGGCTTCCTGAATTCAGAGGAAAGTGACTTCAGTGGGAACTGGAGTGGGATTCAATGATCCTTTTAATGTTGAATCTCCATGGGACACATTCTGTCCTCATTTGTGGCCTGGATCCAAGTTCCCCTGAAGGGCCCTAAAAGCTTGATTCAACGTCTAGGGATGATTCCCATTGACTTCAACAGCAATTGACTCCAGATCCAATTCATGCAACGCCACTGAAGTCAATAGTCCGACAAAATATGAAATGAACACAGGGTTCCTTCTGCTTCCTCATGCCATATGAACATATGGCTGCATGATTTAAACTTGTCAGCTTCTGCTACCTCTGACTCCCTCAGAGAGAGCACCGGACGTGGGGCTCTCTGCAATGAAAACTCTCCAACGTCCCATTGCTGAAGAAGCACAGCCTTTTGCAATGCGGTATAGAGTGACCCGAATACTTTTTGAAAAGAGGCAACATTACTGAGAAGTAAGAATTTTTTAATAGGCAAAAGTTTCCATTTGGGAACCATCTGAATCCCTTCATATTGTGGAATAATGCACTGGCCTGAGGGACTGGCTAGCATCAAAAAAGATGCTCTTCATTTGTTTCAGACACAAGAAGAATTTAAGGAAACGTGGCCTAATCTTTTGGAAGTTTATTACTAATATATTTCTTTTTAATTGGTTTGACCAATTTGGCTCTTTTAGGTAACTTGTAGTTTGTTTGAGTTTCTTTGGCTTACTACTTTTATGTGATACATTACATTAGATTCTATTATAGTTTGTTTGGAAATAAAAAATGTTTGAAAGCTAAATAAATAAAGGATCAAAGGCAATATCCTGGAGAAAATTATGGATAACTGTGAAAGTGGATTTTTATTTCTCTCTCTCTCCTTTTTTAAGGGAGGGAAAAAAAGTCTTGCAAAATTTGACACGATCTTCTGATATTCCCGCACAGGATATTGTGGTCTCTTGTTATTTCTGACCTTCTCACGAGCTTTCTCTTTCGATGTTTCATCCATCCACTGTAATTCATCGAGTGTCTCAATGAACACTTCCCGGATTTTGTCTATTAAGTCTCGGACCTAAAATAGAGACAAGTAAGAAATTCACCACTGACATACTATTCTTTCTTCTCAACCACTTCTAGAGAGAGAGCAGGCTCCTAATGAAGAATAATCTCCTCAAATGCTTTGTGATAGCACATGGTGCTCCACATTGAAATATACATCATAAATGAGTTCCCTGTGTCTGCTACCTGCTGGCTGATTGGCCCAGTTCCCAAGACTCGGTTATGTGTGTCTCCTGACTTGACTGAACTGTGGGAGACATGAACTGGAGGAGCTGAAAGGCAGGCAAGAGATAGGTATCGTGCCCAGCAGCTAACCGTGCTGGGATACCATTGGGAGGCAAAGCATGTGGAAGATCACAAATCACATAGCTTGACCCATCTGAGCTGTCTGGCCTAGTGGATAATGCACTCGACGGGAACACTGGCACTCTGGAGGTCTGTTCTCAGCTTTACCACTGGCCTGCTGGGTGACAGTCTTCAGTATTTCCCAACAAAACAAAGAGAGGATCTGGGGCCTGCTGGTATTCTGTCAGAAAGTGGCTGACTATCTGCAGAAGGTGAAATCCCTCTCAGAAGAGCGAGCCCATAATCCTCTGCCTTAGGAACAGGGCCGGCTCCAGGCACCAGCTTACCAAGCAGGTGCTTGGGGTGGCCACTTCGGACAGGGGCGGCACGTCCAGCTGTTCGGTGGCAATTCGGCGGATGGTCCCTCACTCCTGCTCGGAGCGAAGGACCTTCCGCTGAATTGCCGCCGCAGATCGCGATCGCGGCTTTTTTTTTTTGTTTGACTGCTTGGGGTGGCCAAAACCCTGGAGCCGGCCCTGCTTTGGAACAATGAAACTCCCATCCTGTCTGTCTCCCCCCGAGTTATGTTAAAGCTCTGCACTATGTACATATTTAACAGATATTAGGTCACAGGTTTGGGGTGGGAGTTGAGGTGGGGGAGGAGGGGATCCACGGGAATTGAGGGCTTATGAGAGCATGAAAGGTAAACTACATACCATCCTCTTGCTCTCACCAGCAAATGTCTCCCTGACATACAGAGCTCCCACCGCATTCTCCATGTTGTTGTTGACGTAACTCACGCATTCCCGCCAACGGGCCTCTTCCAGTGTTGTCCCATAAAGTGCCTGGAAGAGAAATGCAGGGGGATCATTCTGCCTATGTACCTTCCCCTCAGCCCCACCCCAAGTTGTTAAAGGGCAAGAGGGCTAATCAAAGAGAGAGGCCCTCATCCATTCAGCTTCTGTCCCTTCACACTTTAGCTTTATTTCTTCGGAAGCTGGTCTTCCTTCCATTGATCCACTGTGCACAGGATATTATTAGGAGGTGGTATGGGTACTGTTCAATTTCTGTCCCACCACGCTATCATTTCATGGCTTATCTGTCTCTCCATCTATCTGTCTGCCTAAGGCATTTCTGCAGTGCCCCTCACCTTGGTAGCTAAGCATGATACCCACCCCTGTTCCTACATGCGTTGGCTTTACCAGCCTTTCTCAACCAGGGGTCCAGGACCACGAACAGGTTTTAGGGGCTCAGCTAAAAGGGTTGGCATTAAACATGCTGGGGCCCAGGGCAGAAAAGCCAAAGCCCCGCCATGTGGGGCTGAAGCCTGGAGCTGAAGCTAAAACCTACGCAACTTAGCTTCATGGGGCCCCTTGTAGCATGGGGTCCCACGCACTCGTCCTGTTTGCTACCCCCTAACCCCAGACCTGGCTTTCATATGCAGAAACGCTAGTTGTTGTGGGACAGGTGGATGGTGGAGTTTTTATACATGTGGGGGGGGCTCAGAAAGAAAAAGGTTGAGAACCCCATGGCTTCACAATCTATAGGAGGTGAAGGCATCTGTTGGAAGAGTTGTTACTAGTGATGGGCTAATGTCAAATGGTTTGGAGGATATGTATCCAAGAAAGGTCTACCTGGAAGCCCTGAGCCTGTGGCGTTTGGATTGACCCAGAATTTCTCATGGTAAAAAGGCTCATTTCAGTTCCCATCTTGAGTCTAATACTAAAGTTGGTGTTTAGTTTATTTGATCTGGTTGTCTTATTCCTAGTGATTTGATGGGATTTGTATGTTGGCCCATCCCCACATATAGGTCCACGGAGATACAGAACCCATTTCCCTGTGGGGCTGAAAGAAACTGAAACATCTTAACTGTTCATTCAGCGTTGCTTTGCACCTTTCATGTCTGGGGATCCAGCAGCAATCTTAACTCAAAAAAGAACAGACTTAGATGACAACACTAGGGATGGGCCTGCCCCTGAACGCCAGATGTTAACATCTCCAGACTCTGGCAGTGTTTGGATCTGAGTTTAAACTTCACACATTGAGCCAACCTTTCACTCAAAGCAGAGGTTAGAATGTTGATTTGGTTAAAGTCCATTGTGCAGATATGGACTGGCTGCCCTTTGTCTAGGATCATGATGTCCTGATGCTGATGGGTTCAAGGCCACTAATGCAGAATGATGTCACAGCTGAATGGACTCTTTGGCAGGGGAGGGGGCTACCTTTCGGTAATTGGCCCGGGCATCCTTGAAACGCCGACTCAAGCTGCTGACCCTGTCAATCACCAGTCGCCAGACTAGGTAGTTCTGGATGGTGCTGTGGGTAGAAAGAAAAGTGGAGTTTAATGTCATGCAATAGGCCACTCTATTGCAGATAGTCAAAGGGCAAGCTTTAGTCTGAATGCAGAGGACAGGGCTAGCAATGGCTGCCAAGTTTCTTGCAACACCTATGGGGACCATGGGGGCTGCTTTTATTTAGAACAGGTCATTAGCTGCAGAAGCATCCAGAGTGCACAACATGCATAGAGGAGCCAGACCATCAGTATCACTTCACACACCCCCATTCCCCGCTGCTCTTTGGGGACTAAGTTTCTAATTTCCACCTATTTCTCCTTTTAGAATGTAACGTGAGCTAAAGCACACCCTCTTGTTTCTTTTCTAGGACACTAGTCAATAAGAGGCTGAGAGACCCTCCCGCACTTCAATGACTGTTGCCTTCCACAACCCGTGTAAGGTTGTTATCCCTAATTTATAGCACAGCGTCCCCAGAAATGTGATATAATTTCACCAGGGAGTCTGTGGCGTAGCCAGGAAGAAAACCCTCCTTGTTCCCACTTTGCCCCATTTGAGCGCCAGATGGTGCCCCATCTCTTCTACCTTAACCCAGTTCTTTCCCAGGACCGTTACCTTGCTGAGTAGTTGGAGATAATCGCTTTGAGCTCCTGCAGGTAGGGCACGCCGTACACAACTACCTCCTCATCCAGGTGGATCTGAACGTTTACTGAAGACATGATGCCTTGGATGAAGAGAGTCCAGTTAAACTCCTGTGAGGGCAGAGAGAGGCAGACACACCGATTCCAAGCTTTTCTTTATACCTATTCCAATGGAATCCTGCCTCCTCTCACTGGGCTACCTGGGACTGGACACTCTGGCTAGCAGCCTGGAGAGGATTCCTGCCTATAGAACTGTCTCCTTCCTTGTCCATCAACACTAAGGGTCCTCTGTAACGTGTGTTGCAATACTTGTAAATAGCGCCTAGTTGCATTGGGTATAGAAGACAGAAAGTCTTAGTTATTGGTGGAACCAAAAGCAAGAGCCTGTCATATTTTATTGCCGTATCTATAGGCACAGATATTTAAATATGCCACAAGCATGCATCTGATCCCTTTGCTTCTTTAACTGTGGAGCCAACAAGCCCTGCTAGAGCTGGGATCTTTCCTCCCACTCCGGGTGCAAAATATGCTCCTGCATTCAGTCTCCTGGGCTGCAGCATAGGAAAATTCAGACTGTGATGTTGCCCTATCTCCAGGATAATTCAGTCACAGATGAAGCATTGTTGGAGCCATTGAACATTGTAACTGGCTAGGAAAGAGATAAACAGCACGAAGTGCAAGACAGGCATGAGGAAAAGCTGCGGAACTTAATGTCATGCAAGAGGCCTCTGTTGTTGGTGAGACAGAGACTGATGAGGAAGTAGTACCAGTTTAAAAAAAAAATCTGTTTGTGGCACCAACCAGCTGGGATGAGGCTGGAGAATTGAAGACAAGTCTAAAATGGAGATTGATGCTCTCAAAGAGGTACTGAGTGGCACCCCATCATGATGGATGCAGGCCACTCCAATCCACCCAATAGAGAGCTCTGTGGAGGTGAGACCATCCCAACTTCCAGAAAGAGGACAAAGGCGATACCTGCAACCGTTGTTTTCAGGGTGGGGGTGAAGAGCACTACAAGTCTGGATGGATGTTGTCTCAGCAGGAAGCCCCAAAATAGTGGACCAGAGGGGAAACTACATCCCTGTCACTCCAAAGGGCCTTGAGTGACCGACCACCACCAAAGGTCCCACAGAGAGAGTCATCAAAAATAAACAGGGAAATGAGAAAGCCAGGGGACTAGTAGACGTAGACATGTTAAAGACCGGTCTACATATACTTGAACAGAGGAATGGTAACTGTGAGTATAATTGTAATATTGAAAGGAGAGTAGGGAGTTGTTCTCTGATGCCAAAGCAGCACGCTAAGCTCACTAACAGTGGGGGGGAAAAGTAGGTTTGGTGTATTTTGAATGCGGTTAAAGTAGCAGCTTTGTGAGACACAGAATGCATAGTGTCACACCAGTGGGCGAAGGCAAATCTTCTCAATGACCCAGGAAGTGAACTCCTGGAGTTGCTGGAAAACGATGAAAGCCTGAGGCTCACAGCTTCCTATGGCACCTCGGTTTCCTATGGGGTGGGTGGGCTGAAATACACTTTCAGCTGCTAGATGGCGGGAAAGTACTGACAGTGTCCATGCTGGTCACAGCTCATAAGGTGGCGAGTTCTAACATTGGACAAAAGGGCCAGATGACACAGGTCGCCAGCCTTCCAGAGTCATTTGTCAATGGCTTTTCCCCATGGTTAGTAGAAAAAAACATGAATGTGTTGGCACAGTTTCTAAAGGCCACAAAGTCCCAGTAAGAGCCCTGCTATTCCTGTTATGTACAGCTGCACCTTCTGAGAGATTGGGAGCTGTGTGGTGTCAGCAATGGGAGGGCAAGTTACGGTGGTAGCTATGGCTCTAGGACCTTTTCTCCTGTAGAAAAAAAGATACAATTTACATTCTGGGGAAGTGGAATTCCTGGCTCCAAAATGGGCAAGTTATATTAGGCACCATCCTGCACTGTTTACACAGATAATAATAACCCATTGACATATGTACTGACATCAGCCAGATTGAAGGCCACTGGCCAGTGATGGGTAGCTGACTTGACTGACTTTAATTTCAATATCAGATACCGGTCTGAACATCTAATATTGTATGCGCTTGATTTGGGCATAGGAATTTCTCAGTAGTTACAAGATAAGTTTGTGATGCAAATCGAACGGATAATACCAAACATCTTGGTCCCTAAGTAGCAAAGGAGTGTTCATGTTGGACCCAAATAAAAGCTTTGCAATCAAGCAAGACTTACCTGTGGTGCTCAAAATGCCAGGACGAAATGTAATGTTGCCAGGGGTGTGCAAGGCATACAGCTAACAAACTGCACCGTGCACAAAAGCGGGTGAACTTTTTGGATAACTCTCCCCTGCACTCCCCAGAGGCAGTAATTTTCAGCCACTCCCTGCCCTTACCGGCCGAGGTTGCTGTTGTATGACGGTGGACAGGTTGTTTTTGGAGCCCCCCCTCTTTTTTTTTTTGCACAGACCCCCTGAGTATCTGCTCTGTGTTACAAGTGTGAGCTGTATGTTTGTAATAACGGAGCTAATAAAAATACCTGTTATTTTGAAGGACAGAGTCTGCATTTTGAAGCATGTTACACACAAACCTTTCCTACCTTTGGCTAGACAAAGTCTTTGGTTGGAATTTTTGTTGACAGATATTGAATTTGCCACCAGAGGGAGCCCATAAAGCCTGTGATTATGATATTCTATTGAATGCCATGAAGAAAACAAACAAACTGTAAATACATATAACACCGAATATACATGGATATCCTACTTTATTTACTCTTTCAGACCTCTTTGGCCTGCACAACAGCTGGGAACCAGCTAGACTTCATTTATTTTCTGTTTTGCTACTGCAGCAAAACAGCATGACATGTCCCCCTCTCGGTTATATTTTCCCACTTGGTTCCCAATTAAAATGGGGGTTGAAGGTTTTTTTACACAGTGGTAAAGTCTGTCACTTGAGTTCCATCCTGCCCTCTGTCTGTAAAAAATATATAGCACAGATCAGAGGAGATCCTGCCCTTTGGGAAAATTCCAACCTGAAATCTGATACTGTTTTGGATTCCCATCAAATTTATCTAGTAGTGATGGTGAAAGTAGAGACATTATTTTTCCCACTAACTTGGCTAGAATTGCTACTGTGCTATTCATCAATAGATACATATATCGCTTGCATATCTGTGCTAAAACCTACTTAAAATAATATTAAACCCAAGGCAGGATGGATATTTAGTTAAGGGTTTCCCACTACTTTTGTCGTATCAAGGCATTGCAAGTCAAAATGCAGATAGGATTAGCTATTGTTCGGTTGGGGGCTTGTGAGCTGTAGACATCCTTCTACACAAAGTGAAGAAGTCAGTCATTTGACCTCTTTGTGCCACTGAAAGTTTAAACATGGCTGGGAGAAAGGAAACTCAAACTCATTCTTGGGACAACTTGTGGCCACAATTGCTTGTGGCATTTGCAGACTTCTGCAATGATTTTGACGGAGATACTTCCATGCTAAAAGAGATGCATGACTCATTACAAGTTTTACTAAATGATTATGCTAGCTCTGAACAAACCATGTTTTACACCTGTTTCTTCTGTGCCTAGAACTAAAGGACTTTAAACCACCCTTTTTGGACTGGAGTTCACATATTTATGATCCTGCATGATTCAGAGATTTAAGGCCTGGCAAATGCTTCAATTGTGGCTTTGTTTAAAAGGAAAATGCCTTAAAAATCTCTTAGCTTTACATTAAGAAGAGGCATCACTTTGAATCCCTTTTGTTTTGCAGGTATAAAGAGTCTGCAAAGCTGTTTTCCATTGACTAGACCAGGGTAGGCAACCTATGGCATATGTGCCAAAGGTGGCACGCGAGCTGATTTTCAGTGGCACTCACACTGCCTGGGTCCTGGCCACCGGTCCAGGGGGCTTCTGAAAGGCTGCCGACCCCTGGACTAGACATTGGGAGGAGCTGGAAGCCATAGAATTCTTATCAAAACACTTACATTCAATGCAAACTTTTCCTGGAGCTCTCTTAGGGTCATTTTGTTGTACAATAAGGTCACGTCATGCCTTTCTTCTGCAGGAGCAGTAGCCTGTGGACATTCACATATTATCTTCAGAATTGACTGACAAGAATTTCAACAGCTGGAATCACACAAATGCCGGGGTATGCTCTCTTGTGCGCGCACACACACACACACTCACTCACTCACTCACTCATTCTCTCTCTCTCTTAATTGCTCCTTAAAATATATTCAGTGTTTTAGAAAACTGGGTTTTCTGCATTTCAGGATATCAGTTAACATCCCAGGGAGTGAGTTCAAGACCACTATGCTAGTTCAGTAATATGATGGCCAAGAAATTCCCTCCATTCTCTTCAGAACCTGAATGGAAAACTGCAGCAGCAAGATGAAACTTGCAATGCAAAAATCCCAGCATTGGAAAACTGAAGTCTGTGGGTTCTCTTCTGCTCTCAGTTTTTAAAAAAAGCAAATATACAGGTAAAGTCAGGATATTTATAAATATGGGAAAATTTACAGTCCATGCAGTGCTGTTTTTTGGGCAGATTACTGTATTTGATCTAACTGTGGTTGGGATTTCTGGGAAATACAACCAGTCTACGCCACAGATGAACTTTATGTCCACTTCTATCTGCCTTATACCTAAAATGCATTTATTAGTCTCTACTTTTCTAGTCATTTGTTTGCTGACATAGCAGATTGGAATAACTAACTGATCTTAGATAAATGTAAGAAATAAATTTCAGCTACACAAAAAGTTGCAAGCATCTTAGCCAACATGTGTATAACCTAGATATTAACTGTATAGCGAATCTGTGCTATGTCCCCTATTTTTGGTGTCCTATTCAACATGGCAAAACAGAGATCCTACATAAAAAAGAACATGAAAAATAAAGATGTATTTTTTTTTATAATCGTAAATAATTTTTTTAATATTCAACAAATCCAGATTTTTCACATTTTTGAACTCTTTCATTGCTTGTGTACTTTTGTCATGTATAAATACTAATAATTATAAAGCTTAACTGAACTGTAGCATATGGGTGTATATATATAATTTCTTTCATTATTTTGGCAATATGGCTTTGAACTGCTAAAATGTTTAGTAATGGTTTGACATGTTATTACATCCCATGATATTGAAAAGAAGTCATTCAACCTAGGTAAAAATGTGTTCTTGCAGTAAATTATTCAGCCATTAGAAGTCTCTAGGTTCAATACAGAGATCCAGACAGGCTGTGGTCCCTGTTAAACAACAGAGACAGAGTTGGAACTTAAACTATGTTCAAGTTTGTCAGTACTGGTAGGTATTTAAAAAAAAAAATAAACGTCTTTCAAGATGCTGCAGCACTTTAAAAGCACCGAAAGAGCCCTAGATCTGTCCAGGGGAGAATTCCCCCTGGTGTAGATTTTATAAAAGACAGTTTGTTGCCTTGAAAGGCCCTTTGCTGCAGGTCACAGCATGGGGGCATGGCCAGGGGCAGAAGGAAACATGGCCATCGTCAACACCACTATGACCATTCTGGATTGTGCTATTGAACAATTCACGGACGCTGCTTCAATTTAGCCCATAATCCTGGGTTGACAAAAGAGCTATACAACCACCTTTGCCTTGCCCCCATGTGGGCTGTGAGTTTTATGTTATGCCTCATGGAGGTGCAGCACAAAAATCTCACCACTCCTGTTCAAGAGAAGCTGTGGTTCCATATATCATGAAAACCTATCACACTTTCTCAGTTCAGTCTCCCATAATCTCCCGTACTCACGTTTGCAATCTCAGTTTCAAGCTTCATAACCTTTGCCATTTCCTCTTGGACAAAATTGTCGTCTTTCGCCAAATTCTTGTCTTCTCTGATCATTTTGGCAATGGTGATCATAAATTGCAGGTAGGCTTCCCGCACCTAAACACATATGAAAGGAAACCTTGTGCGTCTGTGTCATTTTTATAAGGTTAACTATCTACATTTTTCTCCACTTATCAAGGCAATCTTGTCCAGAAATTCAGGTTTATAATAGCATCAGTATGAGAGATTTTCTGTGGTGTATCTTGTTGAGGTGAGGGAGTTCTAGGGAAATCCGCAAATGCGCCAAGAATGAACCATAGGGCTACATAAAAATGCAAAAAGAAGCCATTGATCTTCTCCTAGAGATGGGCTTGAACCAAGCCCCTGGATCTTAACAACCCTGAACATTGGCAAAATTTGGTTCCCAAGCCAAGCTTTGCAGCGCAGACTCTGCCCTGGTCTTTTCAATGCAAACTTCTCTCACCCACTTAGCTTGTCTCTTTTCTATTGTTATGATCGTACAGTAGCACGGAGATGCCTCTCCCAAGAACAGGAGCCCATTGTAGTTGACGCACTTCAAATACATAGTGAGAGACAGCTCCTGAGTCCCAAAGCTGTAAATTAGACAAGACAGATAAAGGTGGCTGGAAAAACAGAGGCAGAGAGAAGGGAGGTGATTTTACCTATTTCCTTATTGGCAGAAGTGCCTTTTGGGAAGACTGAACAACAGCTATCCCTGTGAAGTCTCTTCATAGGGGATTGGCTGGCTTTTGGGAACTGGAGAGAACCCATCTTTCCCTCTGCCCCCACAGGCCTTCTAGGCGCCAGCATTGACGGTAACTTTTTTTATTCTGATGTAGCAGAGTTTATGGTCCACCCCTTTAGTTCACACAGGGACCGAACTAGTGCAGCTGCAACTTGGTGTTCTTATTTTCCACATCAGCGATTATGGGCCATAACCTCAATTGGTGGTAACTGGCATCACTCCATTGAGCTAGTGCAAATCGATGCAGCTCAAGTCAATGGTGTTCTGCAGATGGATAGCAACGGAGGAGCTGACCATTTATTTCCTCCTTTAGGATGTGCTGCTCACACTCGGTCTGTTGGGATCATGTGTCTAGCTATCCCACAGGCCATAGATCTTCTATTCCGCGCAAGGCTTTGAAAGGTCACAGATGTGTCTATTTGTTCAGCACTTGTGTAATAGTCTGTCTAGAAGCAAAATTCAGTAATGGTCACCAAATAGAAATTTCCAAGAGCCAGATTCTGAGCCCTGTATTCTCCGGGCAAGCCCCACTGAAATACACAAGACTGCTGGTGGAGGAAGGTATTATTCAGCATGAGTAAAGGTGCCTGAATCTACCTAAGGTACTTTATATTTCGCCCATTACATGTGAGCACTTCAGTCTTTCCTGTATTTAGCCTCACAACATCCCTTAAGGTAGGGCAGTGCTATTATCCCCTTTGTACAGATGGGGGAACCGAGGCCCAGAGAGGCTAAGTGACTTGCCCAAGCTCACACGGGAAATCTGTGGCAGAGTAGAGAATTTGAACCTAGATCTCCCAAGTTCAGGCTAGTGTATCACTGGACCCTGCCCCTCACCCCTAAATGAATAAATGCAGAAGCCACAAAGGCTCCTTGCTTTGGACTGTGCTGAGGGAATAGTGCCTCCTAAGAGTCAAACTAACAAGGGTAAATATTTAAGGTTTAAAGTTTCCTCAATAGCAATATAAGAAAACCCCCCAAATGTGGCCCAATTGGCTGAGAGAAAAGCTCTTCTTTTCCCTTCCCTTCATCCCCAGCTTCAGTGAAGTTATGGCACAAAATATAGAAGGGAATCCAGCAGTGGGGGAAATTATGGTGAGGCTACCTACAGCTGTCTTTTTATGTTGTTAATTTTGGGATCACAGCTGTATTGCACTTGATCTCCTGCCTCCTTGGAGTCTAAGTTTGACCATGGGCATGATGCATCATTTTCACTCCCCCCTCCCCTTCAAAAAAATTTGCTAACATGCAAATGAAACCTGCGGCAGGGGAGCTCACTTCCAACAGACAAGGCCTTGTCCGGCCTGCCTGCTTCAAAACACCCTGGTGCCACTTCCAGTACAATTTTGTTTCCCTTTTAGATCAAATCCAGCCCTATGAAGTACTTGACTTGTTTTGCAGGTTTCACTGTGTCTCTAAGAAATTCTGTAGGCGATTGCCTTCAACACATGCTCGATGGAGTCTGTGAATGTCAGAAGACTTTGGCCATATTCTATAAATAGTACCGGGAGTGCATTGAGATAGCTCACATGCTGAATTCCATGGACAGAATAATATGGGACACAGGACACAGGAATCACAATTTGTTAAGGTGGCTGAGGTGAGGATGCCGGCAGATCCACTACCATCAGAATCTCACAGCTCTGTAGTTTGGATGACGAAAGCCTTGGAATGATATCTCACTACAGGCGTGATCCAAACCCCACTGAAGTCAGTGGAAAGACATGCAGAGATATCAACAAGATTTGGATCAGGCCCCTACTCCTGTAATATGCAACTGAGTCTGAAATGTTTGATCATTGTCTACATGGTTCCCCCTTCATTCACATTAGGAAATTCAATTTAATGCTCGGCTGCAAATCTACTCAGTTAGCATGAAATAATTACGAAAATAAAAAGAGCTTCAAAAGTATTTTCAGGCCTGAAATTGACAAATTATCTCTATCCATCTACATTTGCAGTGGCTTAGCCAAGCATTTACAAAGAAAAGCAAGAAGGAGAAAGTGAACAAATTTGGTCTGTGCAGTGAAGGAAAGTGAAACCGTTTCAAAATAGTGTCTCCAAATGTTCATGTAGGTTTTGGAACTCACAGCAAAAAAATAAGGATCACCCAACACATACAGGGCCAAATTCTCATCAACTGAGGATCCGGTCCATTCATCTTCCTTCTATTTGTCCCGGTCAATCCTGATTTCATGAATGGAATTGTCTGTCATGGGGGATGTCTGAAACCTTCTACAGTTGGGGTTCATCAGAATGAATTTGGGGATTTGTATGAAATTGTAGAAATATGGGAATAAAAGAATTATCACATTGGATCAGACCTG